>NW_018127957.1:565779-571446 GCF_001952655.1 Monopterus albus
GCGGGCCATTAATGTTTCTTAAGGGCTATGTCCCCATTTTATTAATTCACCCACGATTTAAAAATTTGGACGAGCCAGTTGATCGCAGTTATCAACGCATTATCAAAGTTTTTGTCTGGTCTTTTAAATTTAGGGGTATTTGGGTTATCAGAGGCTAATTCTTGTGCCAGGCCAGGTTTTAGAAAAATCACGCCAAGTTTAAGAAGCTCCATTATACGGGTTGGCTCTTTCGAATTATTGGTTCAGGCTAAAAAGATGAGCAGTCTGAAACTATTTTATTATATTTTTTATGGGCAAGAGATACGCGCACAGTGCAGCCCTTTCTGTGCAAAAATATTTTTCAGTTTCTCTGGCCCTAATAAGGCTCAAGGAGCCTGCATAAGGCAGCGTGCTTTTCAATGTGAAATTCCCTCTTGTTCTTACTGTCCCAGCACTGCAGCTCAGCGGGTAGAAAACTGTGGAACGAGGGAATTCCGTCCTACTAACACTAAGTCGGGAGACTTGGAAAAACTTCTGAGCCCCTCCTTTTAGTCAGATAAATATTTTTCTGATAACCAATTGTTCATTCTGACTTGAAAATATAGCAAAATGATGGGCAAACTTTTTTTTACTTTCCATAGTAAACGGTGGTTTCTTCAGATTACTTGTTTTGTTTGACCAATGGCACAAATCAGTTTACTGTCAAGTACAACAAACAGGGAAGCTTATCATATTTAAGTAAATAGACCTAGTTTTTTCATGTAGATGTTTATCCTTGATTATTGCAGTTGTGTCCAGAGATCGGGTTGTCGGGGCCCCTGCCTTCGACTGCTGCCCAATCCACTGTGCACCGGCCCCTTACGGATCCTCCTGCAGGTGGTGGGCCCACAGGAGGACATCCCCACGTCGCTCGTTCGGGCTAAGCCCGGCCGGGCCCTGTGAGGGGAGGCCCGGCCACCAGGCGCTCAGATTCCAGCCCCGACCCCGGGCCTGGCTCCAGGGTGGGGCCCCGGTTGCGCTATGCCAGGCGACGTCACGGTCCTTGATTTGATTCTATTCATAAAAGGCTTTTGAACCATTCTTAGTCTGACCTGTCACGCAAGACCTGTTTGCTTTGGGAGACCCTACCAGGGGCATATAGCCCCCCCGACAACATAGCTCCTAGGATCACTCGGGTACTCCAACCCCTCCACCACACTAAGGTGGCGGTTCAAGGAGGGGGAACAATAACATGACCAGGATAAAATAGTCTGAAATTGATTTGCGACATTTTGTTAATGTCTGTCCTCAATTCTTTATTCATAACATTTTTTTTTGCCTTCTTCAGGGTGTCATCTCAGATGAGTTTATAATTAATCATATGACCTATATCACAGTACATACTATGTGTACAACATACAGTGTTTACTCCTAATGGAAAGAAAAATGTATGATAAATATACAGTACATGACAAATCTAAGATTCCATCCCAGGTGTCAGTACAGTTTTAGATGCATAGCACATTCTGGTTGATGCCAAAAGAGAGTGGTAGGGCTTTCATCTCTTTATTTGTCAAGAGATGAGTGTTTGCAGTGTAAATTCAGTCTATTCAGAACAAAATGTAAAATATATCTTTGTGTCAACATGCTCACATACTAGTTATTATGACCGACTGCACTCAACATGGTGATGTTTCATTCAGAGCTGTTGAATAGCTGTTTAGTGGATATCTCCACTAAACAGTAACAGGGCCACCATATGTTCTAACAGTCACCCACAAAACATGCCTTTTAAATATGAACATTGTTACAGGACGTGCTTCTGAATATTCACTGTCTCAAATTGTTGTGTTGCATAGTTAAATATTTTAAATACTGTGAGCTCAGAGATGAGTCGAACTTTGAAGCACTCCCTCATATTCACATTATGTTTGGGGGAAAAACACAACAGCATTTCATATGGCACATATCATTATGTTGTTACCAAGGCTTTTCTCTTCTGTTATTGTTTTGCTGTGTGAAATAATGTTTGTTTTGTTGCTGTAATAACAGATGAAGAACACACATTCTGACCAAGGCAGATATTATTTGATGCATTGTGTCCTGTTGCTACTGACCTGGACTTTTGAACACACATGCAAACACTGTTCACTTGAACTTGTTACCTGGGAACTGCTGCCTACCTTCCCCTGTTGTAACCCTTGGATCTTAACACTTCTTTGGCATTGTACACTGTGGCCACACTCTAGCAACTACATGCAAAGTAACCCCACCTATCACAATGGTATTTGCATACTGCTTGTTCACTACCTTTTGGCCCTTCATACACTGCCTGTTCAGGGAAAGATTTTGCCACTATACCATTCTGTATAAAAAGTACAAATGGGGCTGTTGTTGATCCCTGCATGTCTTGTTTGGTTTAGTCTAAAGCAAAGCCATCATAATGGTCAGTCAGCATAATTTCTGTTCACAAGAGGTAAGATGTGTCTGTAGCTAACAGTACTACAGTCTCATGCAAAAGTTTAGGCACCCCTTGATAAATAACAGATTTTGGTGATTTTTTATTTGAACAGATGTTAACACAGTTTCTCTTGGAAATGGAAAAAATGCACAATATTTTCTGCAAACAGTGATGCATAGTTACTTCTTATGCCATAAATTGAACAAAAATAAAAAATAAAAACATTATTATGGCATGGTGCAAAAGTTTGGGCACCCTACACAATCAGTACTTAGTAACACCTCCTCTGGCAGATATCACAGCTTGCAAACGCTTTTCATAGCCAGCTAAAAGTCTTTCAATTCTTGTACTTGGGATCTTCTCCCATTCTTCCTTGCAAAAGGCTTCTAGTTCTGTAATATTCTTTGGTCGTCTTGCATGCACAGCTCTTTTAAGATCTACCCACAAATTTTCAATGATGTTTAAATCAGGGGACTGTGATGGCCATTCCAAAACCTTCAGCCTGCGTCTCTTGAGGTATTCCATAGTGGATTTCGAGGTATGTTTAGGATCATTGTCCTGTTGTAGAAGCCATCCTCTTTTCAGCTTCAGCTTTTTTACAGATGGTGTGATGTTTGCTTCCAGAATTTGCTGGTATTTAGTGGAATCCATTCTTCCCTCCACCCGTGCAATGTTTCCTGTGCCACTGGCTGCAACACAACCCCAGAGCATGATAGATCCACCCCCATGCTTAATAGTTGGCAAGGTGTTCTTTTCATGAAATGCTGCTCCTTTTTTTCTCCAAACATGCCTTTGCTGATTGTGTCCAAAGAGTTCTATTTTAACTTCATCAGTCCACAGCACTTGTTTCCAAAACGCATCGGGCTTCTGTAGATGTCCTGTTGCATACTTCAGACGTTGGATTTTATGATGGGGACGCAGATAAGGTTTTCTTCTGCTGACTCTTCCATGAAGGCCTTGTCTGTGCAAGCATCGCTGCACAGTGGAACGGTGCACCACCACTCCTGAGTCTGCTAAATCTTCCTGCAGGTTTTTTGCAGTCAAATGGGGGTTTTGATTTGTCTTTCTGACCAGCATACGAGCAGTTCTGTCCGAGAGTTTTCTTGGTCTTCCAGATCTCATCTTGACCTCCACAGTTCCCCTGATCTGCCATCTCTTAATTACATTTCTTACTGTGGAAACTGCAAGCTGACAACGCTTTGCTATCTTCTTGTAGCCTTCTCCTGCATTGTGGGCGTCAATAACTTTCATTTTCAGGGTCTTACACAGCTGCTTAGAGGAACCCATGGTTGCTGGGTGTCCACAAGTGTGTGCACAAGGTTTGAAGAGTCAAAGTATTTGTACAGCTTTGAAATTGGCATTTACCAATGACAGCTGTTGCTGTGCATCAGATCTAACGAGCTGATTAAGGTCTGATACCTTGTGAGAGACTTTGAGACTCTGGAACTCTTAGGGTGCCCAAACTTTTGCACCATGCCATAATAATGTTTTTATTTTTTATTTTTGTTCAATTTATGGCATAAGAAGTAACTATGCATCACTGTTTGCTGAAAATATTGTGCATTTTTTCCATTTCCAAGAGAAACTGTGTTAACATCTGTTCAAATAAAAAATCACCAAAATCTGTTATTTATCAAGGGGTGCCTAAACTTTTGCATGAGACTGTATATACCGGTATACCATTAAAGCTGCCACTACAGCAGATGTCTAAACAGGATGGATTTCTACAAAGTGACCAAAGTTCCCTTGAGCGGTCATTAAGGTTTCTTCTGATATTTGCCCACAGATCATGTGTCGCTGTACCACCGCTCTAGAGAACTCTGTCAAAGAAAAAATCTCCATGTTCTGCCATGTAGAACCTGAACAGGTACATCACATTTATTGTGTCATCTTTGAGCCCCAACTGTCAGCAGTTCAAAACCCATTGACCTGTCTTGTTCCAGGTCATCTGTGTGCACGACGTATCGTCCATCTACAGAGTACCGTTATTGCTGGAGGACCAGGGTGTGGTGAGCTACCTGAGCAGGAGACTGAACATGCCCATAGAGACCCACCCCAGGAAAATGCTGATGAAATGGAAGGAGATGTCTGACAGGTGAGTCAGCAGAAAAAGTCCAAAATGAGTAAATTGGTAAATCACCAGTGAATTAAATGGGACTGGAACTTGCTGTTCTGCAGCCCTGTGTGATTTGTTGCCTTTTACTCCAGAATAGGTCTCGTTTCCAGTGGTGTACTAATCTACATGCTGTCCTCACAGGTCAGACAGACTACTCGAGCAATGCTCTATAGCGCTGGTCGGGAAGTACACCAAGTTCTCTGACTCCTATGCTTCTGTTATCAAGGCACTGGAGCACTCAGCCCTGGCCATTAGTCATAAATTGGAGGTTAAGGTACGTACACAATGTTGTTTAGCCACACTGATCATGATCATGTGTATTAGTGCCTTAATTATGTAGACTTGAAAATTGTGAGTTACACTAACAGTATGCACCGTGTTGTATGAGGATCTCCCATCATACAGAGCCTTTGGTGAGGCAAACCCCATGGCACCATTAAAAGGATGCCAAATTAGCTATTTGCAGTCCTTTCAAAATGTACTCATGGACATACAGACAACTCCCACTGGATTAATTTGATACTGAAGTAAACTTAAGAACATGATGACTCTCAGGCAAGTTCAGGAATTAAAAGCATCTTTTTTCAGCGAGTCCTAAGCAGAATTAGGGATGTTATTTTACAGTTGCTATCAGAGAAATCTTCAAAAAGTGTACATCACACTAAATCTAAAGGATATCTTTTACATGTCTGTGCGTTCAGATTTGACTGAGTTAGGATTCTGAGGAGTATAAATGTTAACAGAAATCACAGTAATTGGGAACTTTTTGAAGCATCTGAATCCTCTCCACAGAGGACCTTTGCTTCTCTTCTCTCGGTCAGTGCCCACCTACAGTTCTTAAGTGGCTTCAGCTTGAAACTCTTATCCATTTTTGAGTTCATAAATTATAATTGGAGCCATTTTATGAAACTATCAGATGATTGTGGTCCCAATCTATAATGTTTAATAAATCCAGTAATTCTGACATTAAAACAAAAAAAGGTGAAAAATGTAGAATGTTGCCTGGTGCTCCATACACCTGACATTTGGCTGCAGAAATGTTCTATGTTCAGGCTAAAATAAAATATGAAGTTGCTCTTTAAAGAGGACCTAGACCCTAGCCATAAATCCTGCCTGTGCCGCCATCTAGCAG
>NW_018127957.1:571468-576194 GCF_001952655.1 Monopterus albus
GGTTCAGCACTTAACACTGCTCTGTTACACAGTGCTACATCAAGTAGATAGTAATAGTTGTGATCACGTGAACAAGACCACACATGACTACACCCAGCTGTAACTGAGTGTGGTTAGGAGCACAACAGATTCGAGCCTCTATCTGTTATATAAATTATTCAGTGTATTTCACCGACTGTGTTTCAGTCTAATTAAATAATAACAACAAAAACCGTGGCCTGAACAGAAACTTGGTGAAATATCTTTAGCTATCGTTATCTTTGACCTTTTCAGACCAGCCAGTTAAGGTTTGTATGTGTCTTCTCTTCAGTACATAGACTCGGCATCTTTGGAGCCGAGCACTCTGCAGGAGGAACCGGTGAAATACCACGAGGCATGGCAGAAACTCTGCAGTGCTGAGTGAGTGCTGAGGTCCACTTTATGCAAGTAAAATAGTCTGAACATTAAATCTGTCATTTCATCAACTGTTCTTTTGTTTCCTTCTCTCCTAGTGGCATCCTGGTTCCAGGAGGGTTTGGCATCAGAGGAACTGAAGGGAAGATGCACGCCATCAACTGGGCCAGGAAACAGAAAAAACCTTTTCTTGGTATGGAACAGCTGATTACTGTCATGGCTTTACACTAAACACTACCTTTCTTCAGACCTAATGCAGAGAAAAGTGTTTTTACAACTCTGCCATAGTGTAATGAATAGCTGCATTGATGAACACGCTACCTGTCCGCAGGTGTGTGTCTTGGAATGCAGCTGGCTGTATGTGAATTTGCCAGGAATGTGCTGGGCTGGAAAGGTAATATAAATGCTGTTTTTATTAAGGAAAACCTTTTATTGAATAGTTTAAAGCAACAACTGATTGAATGCCTTTTGGTTTTGCTCATAGATGCCAATTCAACTGAATTTGACCCAGAATCAAAGCATCCCGTGGTAAGTGTTTTTATAGTGAGAACTTATCTAAATCTGGAACGATCGAGACCTAAAAGGTGAATTGAAATAAAATTCTCACTTTAACCTCTGCAGGTGATCGATATGCCAGAACACAACCCTGGACAAATGGGTGGCACTATGAGGCTAGGGAAGAGACGGACTATTTTCAAGACTAACAGCAGTGTATTGCGTAAGCGGAATTTTCAGTTCATGTTCAACCAGTAGTTGATGTTTTTGCACCTGCACTGTGCTTACAGCTGTTCCACATTCCAGGCAAGCTTTATGGAGATGCAGAACATGTAGATGAAAGACACAGACATCGGTTTGAGGTATGTTAAGGTCTCAGTTGGTCAGCAGAAAAACCTTTCTTAGTGGATTTTTAAACAGTTTGTCATCCTTGTACAGGTCAATCCTGACTTGAAAAGTCACTTTGAAGACAAGGGCTTCCACTTTGTGGGTCAAGATGTGGAAGGGGAAAGGATGGAGGTTGTAGAGCTGGATGGTATGGAAAATGAAACATTAGCTTTTTATTTATTTTTTTTTAGGGGGTGTGTCAACAATTCCACTGCTTCCTTTTACATAGTTTAAGATTTCAGTCTCTTTCAGATCATCCATATTTTGTTGGAGTGCAGTACCATCCCGAGTTCACCTCTCGCCCCATAAATCCATCACCACCCTACTTGGGTTTGCTGCTGGCTGCTGCCGGGAAGCTGCAGAGCTACTTACAGAAGGGCTGTCGTCTGTCTCCACGGTAAATATGTCTGAACTTAATACATGCCAGTGCAGACATCCCCCCTCCCCCCACATTAATAACTGTATTTCCTTTGGACACAGGGACACATACAGTGATGGAAGCGGCAGCAGCACCCCAGATTCTGAAATGGCAGAAGATTGCCTTCCATCTCAAATGAATGACTTAGGTATAGTAGACAACTTTAGTATTTCACTTTACAAAACATCATACATGGTAGTAATTCATGTTTTCCCCACCTGTTGCAGCCAGTTCTGGACTTGATGGAAGCGGACTACATGGTCGCTGATCAAAGATCATGGCTGATTTTCAGTCTAGGTAGCACTGACTACAGGCAGCTATGAAGTGAATTACAGAGATGGGCTGCTTCTGACAGCCTGGCTGTAGCTTAAACAGCCAGGCTTAGGCCTTAATGTTTGTTGGTATGCAGATTTGTCACCTACTACTGCTGTTGTGGCTTTATTGCAGCTTTAAAACGAGCTCTGATGTACTATATAATAAAAGGGGTTTTATTACAATTAATGGCAATTGTTTAGACTCATTCTCCCCATAAAAGCAGGTCAAAACCATTTACATACAGTACAGCACACACACTCCTATATTACTGGGCCAAAAGGTGCCACATGCAGCTGAGGTTTATTGTATTTGGTCAAAACCATTTACATACAGCACACACTCACTCCTATATTACTGGGCCAAAAGGTGTGGGTTTAATTACTCATTTTACAGACACTTAATATATACAGTACTCAGATGTCAATTTACTGAAAGCCCATAAATCCAGTAGTCAACACCTATAATCAACATTACCACAAATTTACAGTCAAAGTTTATTTGTATTCAGTGAATATAAATTGACCCAATATTACATCTTGCTATAAGTGCCATTATTCCCCGCATCATCTGTACACTTTCATGCTTCGGATTCCAGTCAGTAAGACCATTGAGCGTTTGGCCTCCAGCAGTTCACCCCTCCTATGGATGGCCTCCAGCAGTTCACCCACATGGGTATAGATTCCACTCAACTTGGCAGGCTGCTCACCAACATGCAAAAAACAAAACAAAAAACCCAATTAGTACAATTCAAGAACCTTTCCTAAAGATGCTGCATGGGGCTGATCTCAGCCCCATATCCGCAAGTTTCATCCAACAGTCACTCTATTAAGTGGTCATCATAGATCAGATAAACCTCAGCAATGAGATGGTGTTGACATACACACCTACAGAAGACAGGAAGGCGAGCGCCTGTACATCCCAAGGACAGACATTTTATCATTAGTAGAGTGATACCTAGAAGAAACACATGGTTGGAAACAAACATCTGTTAACAGCTTAATTGTTTGTGAATGCTGAACTAACAGGCTATGGTGTAGGACAGCTGAGTGGCTGCTAGTGGCACAAATGGCCACAACAGTCAAAGACCACCCTATTTTCTTGCATGCACTTGGAGAACCTAGAGCTACAATCAAGCCCAGGTCCTTAGGATAGCATGCTCTAACTTTTGGACTCCATCTAGCGGGGAGAGAAGCAAGTTACCTTGCCTGAAGCCGTCCTAATTCGGTCACATCTGGTCAGCCCTGATGATCACCTGAAGGAAGCACCATTTTATTAATGCATTTCCGATCAGTCAATCCTTCCTCAGAACTTTTATAAATGTGGCTCAGTAAAATAAAATCTCAATCAAGCCTAATTTCAGTGAGGGCAAGTGTGTCATCACAGCCAGGACTATTTTTTACTGAGGGGTGGTTCAAAAACTTACCTCCATGTGGCGCCGTTGTGCTCATATTTTATCCGTTCTATGTTCACACCACTGTAGAAAGATGAGTGAAGAGTTAAAACAGAAGACTTGACACTGCAGATAATTTGATCCGTCATTAACCATGTTTTAGACCAATGTCCTTCCCCTAAATGTTGCTGGACCAGTTACTTTCAAACTGAGCAGCGACCGTCGGTGAAAGTCTTCTTCTTGGCTTCCGTTTGACCGCTCACTGCTATATGAGCATGAACGGCTTCGATAGGAGCCTGTCATATACATCATCGCTAGTATGAAGTCCTCAGAGAACAGCATACCTGATTTCTGTGCTGAGGATGACCCGATCCATTTTGGTTTGTACCTGTGAAGAAACAATATGACGGTTCTCAGAAGGGACTTTTATAAAAATCACTAAGAATTCAGAGATAGAAAAAGGGTTTGTCACGTAAAGTTGAATAGCGTTAATAAAACGCTGTCTCTCCCAACATCTTTGTTCACAGAAACTACATTTTACGCGAAATGTTTTCACTGTTACAAATTGCCATTTTACTTCAACTTTTGACAGATTGGTTCCACTGTCTACTACTACAGACTTCACAGTACACTGCAAATCTAAAGTCTCCAGAGAATGCAGATCACCTAAAGGCATCGCCTGGTAAGAACCCTTGTTGTCCCAAATATTAACGCTAGCACAGAAATAAAAGGCAATAGTTTTGAGGTGCAATATGAGAAACGTCTTTCAAGCAAGAGTTGGAAAGGGCCCAGCCACGTGGTTCACGCGCATTGAACGATAGCTATGCCGCTAACCTTTAGTTTCAGGCTAAACCGGGCAAAACACTCCTAAACTACAAATCGTACCGCGTAATGCGGTTTAAAGATAACACACAAGAATGAACACTGTGTTTTTCCAAGTTAAACTGGGTTAACACTCCCTGCATGGCTATAGCAGGCTACATCTTCCCATATACATAAAGCTAGTTTGCTATCCTGCTAGCACAGTTTGCATTCCTTTGGCTAGCCAACCACTTGTTAATATTAGCTAATTCTAATCTTCACAGGTCGCAGGCATAATATATACGTAACTAAACATACTTGTTAATATTAGCAAATTCTAATCTTCACAGGTCGCAGACACTAAAATTATGCAGGCATAATATATACGTAACTAAACACAAAACTTAACAATAAACACTAGTTGAGGCCCTACCGAGTTTAACGATCGACTCATCTCGATTGTCTGGGAAGACCTCAAAAGGAGACAGCATTAGCTCGCCGCTGTTATATTAACCAGCACCAACCAG
>NW_018127957.1:577077-604626 GCF_001952655.1 Monopterus albus
AATGTGAAATGGCTAACGACCCTTCTTCACCGAGATTTGTGTTCAGTAATGACGAGGCCTTGGCTTTCTGTTTAAAATGAAACCCTTTCATTTAAATGAAAGCCACTTCCTCGCTCACTGTAGTATAGTGTAGTGAGTGTGGATCGTGAAAAAGTCAGGAGGATATCATATAGGCTGGGCCTCGATGTAATCATGCCCTAACCTGAACAATCGAGTTGCATCGTTGCATTCATTCATGGATGATGGGAAGCCTCCTCAGATTTAGGCCCCAGTTGAATTCCCTGAGATACCCACTGACTTCACAGTCTCCAGGGCCACACAACAATGACAACTCTAGTTGTGCATTCATCTTCCCTGTATCTCACTCTGTTTCATGTGGCCCTGCTGTCATGGTTAATCTCCTCTAAAGCAAGTCTCTGTCTGGAGAAGCAGCTCTGCTCTCAGATCTGCTTTCTCTTTTGAAGCCCAAGCTTCTGAGGGTGTTTCCCTTCAGGCTTCACCACACTTTATTCTTTCACTTCACTTCTGTGAGATAAAATCAGTCAGCAATTTTGAAACCACGTGTGCACAGACTAAGCCGTGGTCTGTATGTGTTCACTGCCCCTGAATTCAAATGTTTACTGCCTGCTTTGTGGTCCTTTGATTAATTACATGAAATAAGTAAATTAAATAACTTGATTCATGTGCAGCAGGACAAAACCACTCAATCACATTATTACTGGAAAACCTGAAGCCTGTCCCAGTGCTTTGACTTAAATTTGAGGTATTTTTCTGTGAAGTAAAGTGACCCTGTGTCAAAACTTAGTTTTAATATCTTCGGTTAATATTATGCATGCACTGTGCATATTCCTAAATAGAGTTGGTTTGGGGGGCTCTGGGCAAGATATCCTGAAAATACTATACATTTTGGGGTTTGTAGTGTGCACTGTACTTTAAGGGCAGTTGAAGGCAGAGGTTACATGTGCAGTGCCCAGAGAATGTGCAGTTTGGGGGTCAAAAGGGGCTTGCAGCTAATTTTTGATGCATAGGTTATAATTTAAGAACTGATTTCGACTTAAGCCTGACTGACTGGAGACTTGAGCTGAAAGCTCACTTACACAAGACTTGACTTAGACTTGTCTTAACAGGCTTAAGATTTGAGTCAGATTTGTTTTGACTGACTTGGACCAAAGATTTTAAAAACAGTTTTATATAATGGGAAGGAGTCTTATATAATGAGACTAGCATGTTCATTCAAAGTAAGACTTCAAGGTGAAACTGATGATTTTCATCAAAGACGAGTTGGCGTTAACTGCCTAACATGTTGTTTATCCGTCTACCTACCAGGTCCATCACAACATCATATTACCGTAACTCAGTGGGCGGGCTGCTGGTGTTTGATCTTACCAATCGCAAGACCTTTGACCATGTGAGGGAATGGCACAAGGAGGTGAGTGAGCACATCCTGCCTCATCACATGGTCTACATCCTCATCGGCCACAAGAGTGACCTCAACAAGGAACGCAAGGTGAGCCGGGATGAGGCAGAGCATCTAGCAGCTGAGCTGGGCATCCGCTATGTGGAGACGTCTGCCAAATGCAACAGCAATGTGGACCGGGCCTTCGAGCTGCTGACAAGAGACATCTACGAGCTGATGAAGATGGGCGAGATTGTCACCCGCGACGGCTGGGATGGTGTGAAGAGTGGCCTGACCGCCAAGGTCCTCTTCCCGGCCGAGGACGAAGAGGAACTAGCTACTGCGGCCACTGAAAAGGGCTGCCACTGCTGACTGAGTGTTCTCCATGTCCAGACACTGTTCTGTCGTACCAAGAGCTCACCTCGTCTCACCACTGTCCATCACAGCCAAGTCATTGGAGCTCGGCCCCTGTGATACAACCATTCATCACTTTCTCACCTTGTGCTTTGTGCTTCTGTGTGGGATGTACTCACAACTGGGATTCAGGGGGCTAGTGTACCTCCTTATGTATATCTTATAGGCAAGTTGTATTTCTAAATCCATGTGGTGTAGCATAACCTGAGCTGTTTTGGGCCTTGTAAGATGGTGATGAGGTGGTGGGGCTTAAAGTGAAGCCAATACTCCTTTTCACAGAGTTAGCGGACTATACTGAGTATACTGAAGGTACAGATACCACGGATAGTGACTCAATGTGGTGTGCATCACTCCCATTCCATACTGCACTAATTGTGGGTTTCTACCTGTTGAAGTCTGTGTGATGCTTTGCCTGCAATATTTTGTGAATGTAATATTGTAAATAATAGTAAACTCTGTAGAGATGAAGGCTTAAAGTGAGGGCACTCTGCAGTAATTGTCATCATATGGAATCAGTGTGCTCCTCCTGCTACTGTAATCTGTATGTGCACTTACACCAAACTGACTGAAATGTTTGACCGTTCTGTGAGTAGATGAGTCATGTTTTTGTTTAAAAAAGAAAGAATAGAGATGATTTCTAGTTACAATGTATACATATAGATAGCCCATTGTAATCAGGGTAGGCTGTCCTATTTAGGTATTTGTATTATAGCATTAACATGAGCAAGGCAGCAAGTATGTAAGAGATTCATCTTTCAGTCATCAGACCTTTAATTAAATTGTCACCATAAAATGTGTTTGATTAGGAACAAAAGTAAGTTTAAGTTTTACCTACAGTTGTTTGTAGCTTAGCCAGACAACTACTTCTATTATTCAAGGCTCAGTTCACAAAAATAATACGACATTCAGGCCTGAAGTGGTGATGAATGCCAACTCTTTAAATCCACTGGCTGAAATGTGATTAGAATTTCTTTCAACATGGCAGTTATCACAGTACTACAAACCCACTCTATTCACTTCATTGCACAGATTGGGTTTGGGCAAGGGAGCTTTGTCAAATACCAGTTAAATACCAGTTCCTCTTTCACCTAGCTTGGTATTACCTTTAAAGAATACTTAGCATTTTGGGAAATAAGCTTAATCACTTAATTTTGATAAGAAAGTTCATATCTGTCTCATCTCTGCAGGGAACTAGAGCTAGGAAGAGATTAGCCTAGCTTAGCCTATTGACAAACAGCTATAGCCAAGCTCTCTCCAGCCAGATGAGCAGCCAGCTGCAGTGACTTCCTTGTCAGTGATGAGTGAGATTGCTGTGTGATAAAACCTGTCTGTAAAGACACTGAAATCCTTACTCACCAGCATTATTTGAACACATGCAGTGCTAGCCAGAGATTTTAGTTCACCAGAATACAAATATCAAATGGAAAGCTCCAGTTAAAGTTGGGGAAAGTATTTTGCTAAGTAATGTTGGCATACCATTAACATAATTTTGCTTTTACATGGATAAGAGTATTTTAGATTCATTGACTTGAGACATTAAGTATAGCAGCTGTATTGAAGCCAGTGATGGCCAGCTTTCTGTTCTTCGCAGTGAGCTGAATTTGTGAAGAATGTCTGCACACATGGCTTCCAACCATAGCTGTAACCTTTAAGACAGATGACCGTGTATGCTTTCAACTCTCCAGACTCTTTTTTACTGCAGAGACTATTAATCTGTTGTTTACAAGCCTGGAGTGCACCACAGAATACAGTACACTTGGTCTGGGAGCTCCCCTCCTCTCCCACTGCTCATTCACCTTTCACCAGCATCTCACCAAAAATCCTGTTCTCACATGCACTGTAAACACATTATGCATTCTACAGTTTTTACTTCATGTGATCAAGTTGACATTCTTGATTAATGCTGAATGGATGATCCAGTAAATATACTGCACACTATGTGGTTCGAGCTTTGGATTTGATAATGAATGTATTGGAAAACATTGGCACCATCCCTTTATTTTTTTATGTTTCACAGTCAGACTTTATTCTTCCAGGTAAACCACCACATGTTATAACCAGGTTTAAATACAGTGTACTATTATACAGTATGGGTTTTTGTTTGTTTGACAATCAGATGTTTCATGTTCATGGTGAATGTGAGGACTTCATCACAGGGGTGCTATGCCTTGAAGTAGAGCTAAATATCGATCCAGTATCCCCCTTTGACAACCAGTCTGACTGTGTTTGATACTGCAGCTACCTTTCCTTATGTTCGTTTTTCATCTTAACAGGGTTAAATTGTATGATATTTTTTAAATTTGTATATTAATACCATGGTGTTAGCAAACTGCTTTCCATTGAGTGTGTAAAGACTGCAGCCTCATAGTGTTGAAAGCACTGGTTAAAATTCTAGAACATCACTGAAAAGACGAGAAGAAGAAAGTGTTTTTAGGACTCATTCAATGGGAAGGAATTTCTCATCAGCCATTAGCAAACTCTTTATATCCACCAATGACAGAGGACACATTAAGATACATTTACAAATTTGTAATATGTAATCTTATGGACTGTGTAGAATCATAACGGTGACTAATGTGAGTAGTGATGATGATAATGACCATAACCACTTTCACTCACAGATCCAGCCTCTCTCTTTCTGTCTTTCTGTCTCTTTCTTGAAGGAGTAGCTCAACATTTTTTGGGAATCCTTTTCTTTCCAAGTGAGATGAGAAGATTGATACCGCTCCATTATCCTAATCTGTTTGTGTATGGGATTAACAAAAAACATAGAAAAAGTAAGTATTGAGCTTGAGAGCGTGTGTAGTGAAGTTTAGAGGTGTTAGCAATCGTGATATTTAACTATGGACTAAGATAAATAATTGTTTCTTGCCTGGTTCCAGTCTCTGCCCAGAGCTAGGCTAACAACAATTTAAAGTAACACACATAACATTGATATCGATCTTCTTATCTCACTATAGGAAAGACAGTGAAGAAGTAGATTTCCCAAAATGTTTTACTATGCTTTTAATAATGTGTTTTTATATTATCCACTGAAATGGTCAAACCAGCCCACTGACAGGGTTGCTGTACCAGAAAACGTCAGCAGTTTTTAGACCTACAGGATGGTACATAGCACAAAACCGTACAGCTTCTGATTCCCATGGTCACATTTCACAGCTTTATTGAATAAATGTTATTTATTTTATATATTATGTATAAGATTGCCTTATTTGATGTGATTTTATTGATTGTTTAAAAAAATTACATCTGTTAAATAATATTTAGGTAATGATTATGTTTTACACAGAGTGGGCCATGTCTGTCATGCCACCTTTCATCCACTGCAGAGTTACATTAGTCTGGATTAGATTAGTAGTAGCTGGGGGGATTTCCACACCAAATACACGGTCTTCCTTGAAGGCTGAAGAAATAAAATATAAAAATGAATTCAAGTAAAACATGATTTAATATAACTCAGGTGAAATAAAGCTATCTTTATCCCTACATGCTTAATCTGGCAATTTGGAGAATTCATGTAAACAATATTTAGGAATAAATTTAGAGAAAATACAAGTGAAATAAATTGATAACATTTTAAAATCCAGCAGCTGGTTAATATTTTTAGGCTTGTGGGGTGTGTCTGGTGAATTAAATGCAGGCCTATAACCTACAATTATGGCTATGCACCTGTAGTTTTTATAAAAAATTGATTAGTGTGTATGTCAGTTAAAGATAAAGCAGCGAATCTATTATAAACGTATATGGCTTTATATTCATTGTTAACTAAATCTCTCTACCATCTACAAGCCTTATTTTACAAGGTGCTCGTCGATGTCCCTATAGTCCCTACATTACATAAATGTAGCACTCTTTGGAGGTGCGTACAACAACCAATGAAAGCCAAGAAAAATAGGTTTCCCCGCCTTTTATTACCCATCATGCTCTTCGACGGTCAAACCCACGCTACGAACTATGCTCTAATGACGGTAGTAACTAATTGATAAGTACAAATTATAATTAGTAGTTGTTATTTTAAATGTGTAGTATATAGAACATCGTAAACACCCCCACATAAAAGTAAGTTGAAATTGTTGTACCTCTGAGTGACAAACACGTTACCGGTGTTGATTTGGTGCGACTGTACATAGTAATGTTAAAAAGGGCTTCTGCTGTGATTAGCACGGGAGGAGTGGCTAATTACCACTTCTCCCGCGGAATCGCTATCAAGAGATTTCGGAAGCACAATTTTTTAAACCAGGGGCTGCTAGTGATCTCATGTCCTGGCGTCCCGCTTCATAAAACCTTAAAATGTTAAAAAGAAAGTAGTTAGTCAAGGATATATTTATTAACGTGTTTTAATGTTTTCTTGACTGCGGTACATCGGATCTCACTGTGTATGTACATATCTCCATGCAAGAGTCAAGTAAACAGTAAACCAACATAACGCTGTATAATATAATAAACCAAACAGTTGAACCTTAAAACGTTTAAAAACCTTAAACCGTTGATTCTTAAAACTGGACGAATATCAACTTCAGGAATCTAGAACAGCAATAGCTTCTCGTTTAGGTCATTTGAAGCTATATGAACACTGCTCTTCGTTTCGGAATTCAAAATGTCTTTTAATACAGTGGCAGTGTTTCAGAAATGAAAACACCAATCAGGATAGAAACAGAACACACACAAAATATTGTATATAATAACAGATAGTGCCAACAAATTTGTAATATTCTTTGCCCTCATATGTGGCCGGTAATGTAACTTAAGCAGGACATTTAACCGAGTTGCAGTTCGATTTTGCCAGAGTTTACAAGCGCGTGAAAACAAGACGAGCGCTGTTCACCAGGAAGTCAAGCTTTAGCGAAGTGCGCATGTGCAGTAGCACTCCACAATCTAGGAATGCGTTTCTCTACATAATACGGTAAGGACAAGCTGATTGCTAATCATGTAGTCTTAATTTTACTTGGCTGTAAAATATCACTCGATCTTTTGACAAAAACTGTTGATTTAACTGGGGGTTGCAAGAGGGGGTTCAGCCAGTCAGACTCGTACAGAATGGAGGGGCAACGCCGTCGCCGTGCCGTTGTTTGCTGTACGTGCCGCCGCACAGGGAGACGTCATTTTGAGGGGGAGCGGAGAGTTAAAATCCAGAGTTACGAAAGGACGTAAGGTTCATAGACAAGCGGCACGTAACCGTCACATTGTAAATGCAAAGCTTTACCAGTTTCGGACAGTATAACCCGTAATATTGTCCAAATTCCCACATATCAAGTTACGCCCTTCCCTTAGCCATAATGGCTACCGTCGAGCCGGGCTGTGAGGATGTCAGCAGCGAAAAGCAGCCAGCTGCACGCTGCGGTCGTGATAATTCACCCAACTTTTGCCGATAAAAGTCTTTTCTTTGCGTCAAAATAGATGGACTGAACATGTGAGGGTTTTACAAAGCCCACTTCGGTTAACATCCCTTAAAATCGCGCAAAACTGCGGTTTCAATTCCGCAAAGCGCGGGGAGCCCCGATTATTTTGCTCAAAAATTGACAGTTTTGAAAAGCGGGACTCCGTAATACACAGATAAACCAACATTACACCGGGGAACATGGGTCAGTTATGTCATTTTTTCAGTTATCATCGTCTTGCAATAAATTAGCATGCACACCTCAGAACCGTTAGATTGAAATGTTTCCATTTCATATTATAACCCAGTTAATTCGGTTTGACCCAGTTCACACAGACATAACGTTAAGGGGTTGTTTTGTCAGCCGAACCATTTATGATATATGACATTTGTTGTTATAAATTAGTGCATTAAAAGGTTACTGAATGAGTACATGTTAATCTACTGGACAACATTGACTATTTCTCAGCTGGCCACGAGAACTGACACATTTCTGTATTAAGTTTGGTTAATAGTGTTTTCGTGGTTAGGAGAGATGAACTTATTTAACTAGCTGCGTAGTAAGTTGTTTTTTAATAGTTCTAAATACAGTAGCCTAAGTCTACACTTGGCTTAAAAGGTTTATGTTAGGCAGCTTTCTAAAGGTAGACTTTTGAAACCTGATCTTGGCGTTCTCATATCCAGTAATGTTTCAGATTTTTCCAATCTCAAGAAGTATTTAATTGTGCCTAACTGGTCTTAAATGAAATTTTGAAAGTAATTTTGACTCAACAGGCCTTTATCTTAAAAAAAGATACACCTTTGAATCTCTGTTGCTGTCTTTGACACATGAAAACCTGAAAAACATGGGTTTCATATCATCTTTCATGTTCCGATTTTTTTTTCCTGCTTCTTCAGATGAACAAACTCCTGGAAAGCTGTTATATGAAAGTCGCCCCCCTCCCTAGTCTACTGTAAGCAAGATGGCGACCACTGACGAGGTCACTGTGTCCATGGGAGAAGTGGTAATGGTGAAGGGTGATGGTGAGAGTGACCCCGATGATCCAAATAAGACTCAGGTCATCCTGCAGCTCCAACCAATTGCCACTGGGTATGTACTGAAGCAAGGAGTAAAGCACATGTGACTGTGGTTTAGGATGAATTAAACTACTCTTCACTGTAAAACAGTATAATGCAACAAACACAGATGCAGGGATGCCAAATGACAAGACACTATTAGGTTTGAATTGCAATTGGACCAAGAATCCTACACCTATGTAGACAGTTAGGTACCAGATGGATAGATAGCATCCTGTACACTACCAACAAATGTGAAAATATCAGTTTTCTTTTTCAGAGATGAATCTGCTGAAACAGATGCAGCTGTCATGGCTGTTGAAGCACATCCAGGTGAGAGATTATCAGAATGAGGTTTGGACAGCTTGTTTGCAAATACTTTGCTGAGTACATTACATAAAGGTTCATCTTTCTTTTTAAATGTTGTGTGTATCTTTTCATTTTTTTAGAACAAACAGAAGGAGATGATGTAGAGATTGGCTGTCCCATTACATGCGGCGATTGTAAAGCTGTGTTGCTAGTGAAGAAATTTGTGTGTCCAGGAATCAATGTAAAATGT
This sequence comes from Monopterus albus, assembly GCF_001952655.1. Taxonomy (NCBI): domain Eukaryota; kingdom Metazoa; phylum Chordata; class Actinopteri; order Synbranchiformes; family Synbranchidae; genus Monopterus; species Monopterus albus. The sequence goes on from NW_018127957.1 coordinate 585,880, forward strand.
GTGAAGGTTGGTATTCAGTGTGGCTTTAAAGTCCGATTTGAAGCAAAATGGCAACCACAGCAGGTTTTCAGTATTGCTTTTCATAGGCTTACTCATATGCAAATGCATTGAGTAACAATGTGGCACAAGACACGTAAACTGTATTATTAACCCTCACAATAGCAGTGGTTGTTTCCCACTAATACTGTACATATCAAGATTGCAGCCAGGTCATCCAATAGTCAGTCACTCAGAAGGAAATAAGCATGCACTGCTGACATGTTCCACAATTTCTACATTGAGCGACTTGTTTATTTCTTTTCACGTTGAACTTGTGGGTTTCAGATAGTTTTATGTTGAGTCCAGCTATAAGTGGCATGTACAGTGGCTGACTCTTATCATGAATAATTAAAGCAAATGTTATCTTTTATGCTTAAAAGAAAGCTTTTTGTCCTCCCTCAAACATAGTGCAATGAGTGATTTGCAGTAAACAAACGCCTATTGTCTGTCCTAGCTGTTCTAGCAGCTAACTTGTAAGCAGCTAAGTACAACAAATGTTCTGAAACAAATTAAATATTGACTCACAAGAGCAGCAAGGCCATGACAGAAATCTGAAATAGTGGTGATAAATAATTCAGTCTGCAATCCTTTTTTTTTTTTTTTTTTTTTGCTTTTCAGTGACTGTACAGAAAAAGACAGGATATGCAGGGAGGAACCGTTACGGCATGAAAACAGGATGTTACAGTTATGTAGTATGCATCCTAACACGGTATTTGCAGGTCTTGAAAAGCCTTTATATAAACATTCGATTTAGTTTCTTCAGAAAGGCCTTAGAAAGTATGAAATCTTAAATTAAATGAACAGAAGTCTCTTATCATGTCTCTTACCTGTATGTGATCTCAGACTGTCAGGAGATGTTCACCTCCAGTAAAAACCAAAAGTGGGATTTTTGTGACAGTGGATTGTGGTGCAGGAAGTTGTTCAAAACATTATGCAACCTGGACCTGAGTTTATTTAAGTTAACTAATTATGTCAATAGGAATTACTGGTATATAGTTTTGGGAAATACTGGCAAAAATGTGTTACTTTAGTCCATATACTCCATATTGTTTTCCAAACTTTGGCTGACATGATTGTGACACAGTCTATGTGGTATTAAAAGATCTAGTGGTATTCAAAGTTTATACAAAGTATTCAGTTTAACTTTCTGAACTTTGCATAATCCTTACAATACATATCAAAAATGCAGGCTGTACTATAGCTGGGGGAAAAACTGACAAAAATGTGGCTGCAACTATTTGGATCAGTGAGCGCAGCACTGCAAATGATGGAAAAACATTTCTCATTCCTCTTTTCTCATAGTTTTTGCCTTGTATTGTTTCTTGTTGATAGTGAAGAACATTATTTCCCTATTGCCAAAACTGCACTGTCAGTATTATTATTTAGAGTATCTTATATAGCAGTAGCATATAGTCTCCACTTCATTGTTTTACTTGATGATTCTCTTTCTAATTAGTCAGTAGTCTCTACTACTGTGCGCCAGTGTGATCCCTACAGTCACTAATACCTAGTTACTGTTATATCACCTCAACACAGTAGAGCACTAGGCACCGCCTGGATATGATGTATTTTTACAGAGACACTGCCATGATGTAAAACACCACAGTGTGTATGCTGCTTTATGAAACTGAATACTGAACTCTCAATAGCCTTTTGCCTTTAGCTGTTTCTGGAGTTTTCTCATCTATGTTGCACTCAGTGAACACGGTGCGTTTACTTAATCGATCCTCTCTCCACTAGTATGAAGACCAGCTGATCAGCCCAAAGCAGTTTGTGCACATTTCTGGAAAAGCCACTCTGAAGGACTGGAAGAGAGCAATCAGGATGGGTGGAGTCATGCTAAGGTGAGGAGGATGTTGTATGGAGACAAAAGCCATATTTTAATTATCTGAGATAGAACGTATACTGTAAATACCCCTGCATGCCCAATTATACAGAATATCCTAAAAATAAAAATGGATACATTAAAGACACATATCTGGTGAACAGGTTCCAGGCCTCCTAACCAGGTCCCATAGCTTCATGCTGAGTACAACTAGTTGCATGTTATAACAAACACACAGCTCTATAACTCCACAGCACCGCTCAGCTGTAGCGATTTTTAGCCCTTTTGTTTCTCTCATTAACTCTGCTTCCAACAGCAGCAGGTGTTTTGTGTGTCCGTGTGTGAACTCTATGGTGCATACTATCTTCTCAGCACGAAGCAGCAGCTAATAAGCACAGTTAGCAACTAGGTGGCGAACATGGTTGAGCAGGAAGGAGCTGGAAGATGGAAGGACACGGAGCATGTAGCAGCTTAGGAAGGAGCTGGAAGATGGAAGGACACCTACAAAGAGAATGAATACTAGGGATGGGACAGTATATTGGAATTCAGTATGAAATGATACAAAAACATCACAATATTTATCATTGTGTGTGGTCTCCACCAGTGACTTCCTATTTTTTGTAAATAAGATAGGTTCTGTTAGGCTAAGTCAATATATCTGCTTGTTCCTTATTTAATCAAGCCAGTGCTAGAAAAGGGGGAAAACGAGGAATAAAGTACAAGTATTTCACAGCTTGTCATACATTGTTGTCACTGAATTTTAAATGGTATCGTGTCTGAATCGTATACATCATATATCACAATGAATACTGAATGGCCAGAGGTAAACCTCCAAATGAATGCTAATGTTGGTCCATGTCCACTGGATAGGCAACTGTTTGCAAACACATTTGCCATTATTTTATATAATAATGGTGATAATATAGCAGTATTGTGTTTTCAGCTTCTTCCTCTTCCCCCAGAACAGAAAAGGTTACACAGCTATATCTCTTAAGTAAACCCACTGCTGTAAATGCCATCAGAGCCAGGCCTTCATTATGAATCACCTGACATTTATTTTCCTTATTAATCGGTTATTGGTTAATATATAAAAGGTCTAAAATTATTGACATATTTCATCCCAGTGTCTAGGAAGGAAGGACGGACGATAAGAGAATGTAGAACTAGAAAGTTTTTCCTCATATCATACTAGCTTTTACCTTCCTTTATTTCATTACCGTTTGATTCCATTTTAAATTTCTGCTCTCCAGAAAAATGATGGATTCAGGTCAGCTTGACTTCTACCAGCACAGCACCCTGTGTACCAACACATGTCGCAGCACCAAGTTTGACCTTTTAATCAACAACACGCGGTTCCCTCCAGACGGCAGTGGGCTCGCCACGCCCACGTCCACTCAAGGTGAGAGCATACCAAGGTCACGGCTTGACAGTGCCAGCATATGACAACTCTGGTATCAGCTACTAGGACTGTGTGCCTTAGATTTTAGTGATTCTGATTTTGCTTTTTGTTTCAGATTTTCTTAGGTAAGAAAGCAAAAACCACATACAGTGGTGGAAGAAGTACTCAGATTCTTTACTTAAAAGTACTTTGTTACAAGTAAATGCCCTCCAAAATGTTATTTAAGTAAAAGTACAAAAGTATTAGCATATAAATATACCTAAAGTACCAAAAATAAAAGTATTCATTATGCAGAATGGTACAGTTTACATTGATGTATATCATATGATTGGATTTTAATCACTAATGTATTATTATGTACATCACATTTAATGCTGCTGCTAGTAATGTGGTTATAATTTGAAGTACTTTACGTACTGCTGGGTGGCTTGTGAATTTTACACCAAGGACCATTAAAGTCTTGTGATTATACTGTATTTTTTCATTAATCTCATTCAGAAAAGTAACAAGTAACTAAAGTTATCAAATAAATGTGGTGAGTACAAAGTACAATATTTTCCTCTGAAATGTAGTGAAGTCAAAATGAAGTAGCAAAAAAATTTAAAATATTGAAGTTAAGTATAGATACTTCAAAACTGTGCTAGTACAGTACTTGAGTAAATGTACTTCGTTACCTTCCACCTCTGACCCCATATATATTTTTTAAGCAGATTAAGGCACTGAAAAACATTTGTCCTAAATAATCAGTACAGTGTGATTCTTCTGGATGAAAAGGAGAAACAAAAGCATTCTCCATGTATACATTATATGTTGGCTGTTAAACACTTGACTTGATTCTGGGCCACTGCAGCTGTGTCCTTGAGACATGTTCCATTCTTATAGCAGCTGGAGGAAAAGCTCCATCATTTTAGATGGCCTTCCTTGCATGAAATTATTTTGCAGTGATTACATTTTGCTGTATCATTATTCTTCGGCCATTGTTCACCACATTGTAAACACTATATCAGTGCACTGATGCAAGTGATAATAACTGATAAGCTGTACATGCCATGATTTGAAATAAACGATGCAGGGGCTGAGAGACACCCAACAAAAAAGCTATTTGTTTCCACATTCATGCAAATATCAACCACATTTGAAATTAAATTAGTATGGTTCCTACTGAGATGCATAGATGGATAGATACATCATAAATAGATACATCTATTTATTTATTGGTCACACAAATAACTCCAGCTCTAAGCTCTTTAACTATACCTAACTGCTGTCCTTATCTAGAGTTGCAAACAAATGACCATAGGACACAGGTGTCACTGTCCAGAATTCTCATTGACTTTGGTGTAAGCATTTTAACATAGAACAAAAATCAATTCTCAGGCTATTTTGAGGCATTATTACTTGGTGTAAGCATTTTAACATTCTCAGGCTATTTTGAGGCATTATTAATCTGTCATTGTTTTGGGGCAGTTTTGAAACATCATATTAAATAGACAGGACTTGAAAGTCGGTTGCCACACGCTAGTTCTATGAAATGCTATACAACCATACTTCTCCTGAACTTGTGTCTTTGCTGCAATTCTTTTAGACTGTTGATCCTCCAGGTTGCAACTGCAACTACAACAACAAAGTTTTGCATGCCATATGGAGGCCAGTGCATAGAATCAAAACCTGTTAACTCGAAGAGAAAACTAAAGACTGAATAATCTCACACAGTTTAGCACTTATATTTAGGCAAAGTAAAAAAAAAGTAAGGCACATCTTCACCCATTGCAAAGGTGCATAGATAAGGAAAAACAAACTGAAGAGATCAGTACTCTAGCGAAACGGCAGTATGTTGAACAACTTTTCGGCTTGTAGCCTTCCTCAGGGTTTGCGAATATGTATCCAAGAGCATTTAATTAGTATGGATGTGAATGTTTTTTAAAGAAAAAAACAATAAGTCACATACAGATACAGTGCCTTGGAAAAGTATTCATACCCCTTGAATTTTTCCACATTTTGTCACATTACAACCACAAACTTTAATGTATTTTATTGGGATTTTATGTGATAGACCAACAGAAAGTATTGCATAATTGTGAAATGGAAGGAAAATGATACGTGGTGTTCAGGATTTTTTACAAATAAAAATCTGAAAAGTGTGGCGTGCATTTGTATTCAGCCACCTTTACTCTATCCTTAAATAAAATCTAGTGCAACCAACTACCTTCAGAAGTCACCTAATTACTAAATAGAGTCCACCTGTGTCTAATTCAATCTCAGTATAAATCCAGCTGTTCTGTGAAGGCCTCAGAGTTTTGTTATAGAACATTAGTGAACAAACAGCATCATGAAGACTAAGGAACACACCAGACAGATCAGGGATAAAGTTGTGGACTGGAGGAGCTGCAGAGATCCACAGCTCAGGTGGGACAATCTGTCCACAGGACAACTATTAGTCGTGTACTCCACAAATCTGGCTTTTATGGAAGAGTGGCAAGAAGAAAGCCATTGTTGAAAGAAAGCAATAGGAAGTCCCATTTGCAGTTTGCCACAAGCCATGTAGGGGACACAGCAAACATGTGGAAGAAGGTGCTCTGGTCAGATGCAAAAGACTTGGGACAGGGGCGGAGGTTCACCTTCCAGCAGGACAACAACCCTAAACCTACAGCCAGAGCTACAATGGAATGGTTTGATCAAAGCATATTCATGTGTTAGAATGGCCCAGTCAAAGTCCAGACCTATATGCTGTTGAGAATCTGTGGCAAGGCTAGAAAATTGCTGTTCACAGATGCTCTCCATCCAATCTGACTGAACTGGAGTTACTTTGCAAAGAAGAATGGCCAAAAATTGCCATCTCTAGATGTACAAAGCTGGTAGAGACATATCCCACAAGACTTGCAGCTGTAATTGCAGCGAAAGGTGCTTCGACAAAGTATTGACTCGGGGTGGCTGAATATATATGCACGCCACACTTTTCAGATTTTTATTTGTAAAAAATCTTGAACACCACGTATCATTTTCCTTCCACTTCACAATTATGTGATACTTTGTGTTGGTCTATCACATAAAATCCAAATAAAATACATTTAAGTTTGTGGTTGTAATGTGACAAAATGTTGAAAAATTCAAGGGGTATGAATACTTTTGCAAGGCACTGTATATACATGTTGACCAATAAAAACATTCAAATAGGTGGATTGGGTATATGGTCATGTGATTACAGGCCAATCACATTCTCAAATTGGTAAAGGGGCAAAGGGCAATTGATACAGACATCACCATGCTTGATCAGCATGTAAGAGCACATAGGGCGAATCCCACAATCACAATTGTTTTAGCATTCCTCGATCCTCGCTCAACTCAGAAATTGTTCCGGTCCGCCATGATGAAGAATAATAATATCACTTAAATTCACTCAGACAAGCGAGGGATTGTTCTCCCTCAAATCTCAGACTCCGGAATGCTCCTGGATACATCAGCAGACACTTTGATGTTTGTTAGGTCTTTGGTTTGTCCATGTCACCAGCGTAATGTGTGCTCGCCTGTGTAAATTGCAGCTCAGATGGTTGTGGGTAATGGTCGTCAAGTGGTTGAGGAGAGAGGAGACGTTCTGAGTGGGAAGGTGGACTGGCCCTCGGGTTCACTGGAGTCTGCAGACAAGAAGGAATCCACTGAGATCTCAGGTCACAGAGAGCACACATCCCAACACGTTGTTAATTTCACAATGTTGATGAATCATCCCAGAGCACAAAAGTGACTGAGGCTTCTCTGTGTTTGTCTGTCTGTCCACAGAGGACACGCTGAACTTCTGGAAGGGTATTGCTGATGTGGGTTTGCTGGGTGAAGTGGTGACCAACATCAGTACAGAACTGCTGGAGATGCTGAGCGGCGTACAGCAGCGCAGGGAGCCGGCTGCCTTACAGGACACAGGTACGGAACAATGCTACAGTGCACTGGCTGCTGGGAACTGCAGCATGATAACAGTACATATGCAGGACTTAAGGCTCACTTGCAGGTGCATGAAGAAATGGAAAGAAAGAACAAATTCAGCTACTGTTGCAAGCTGAAGGATGATGAACTGATGCCAGAGGGCTTTAAGAATGGCTGCTGTTAGTTTCTGTAACACTAATAACAGAAATATTTGATGATTCCATGTTTGTAACAGCTGAATTTGTTCCTCCTTTCTGACTGACGGTGTGACCCTTTGATCGATTGCCGAACTGATCCCAGATTCCTGTCTGGTAGAGGTGGCGGTGCTCAGTAACCTTGCCCAAGTGTTTGGCCTCCTTGACTCAGTCAAGAAGATCTTGGAAAAGAGGAAGAAGCAGACTGACCCGAGCCAGGAGCAGGTCCTCAGCACACTCACCAGTGAGTACGGAACAAACACAAGGCTCCATATCAGGGCCCTGGTCTTCGTACATGAATTACTAAGTTATCCAGGTTAGACTGACGATGAAACTCACTGCTGAAAATTGCTTATGTATTTCAAGTTACTTATCAAGAGATTTTAGAAACTTCTCATTTTTATAGCAGGCTTTTGATGATCACTTAAAACTAACATGCCTATGAAGAAATGGTAAATGGACTGTATTTACTGTATATAGCGCATTTTTCCACAGTGTGTTACACTGGCCAAAGCGCTTTACAGGAGATGATACACCATTCACCCATTCACACACCGATGACGACAGGCTGCCACACAACGGCGCTAGTCAAGCCACTGGGCGCTATTCAGGGTTCAGTGTCTTGCTCAGGGACACTTAGGTATGCGGGGAGACCGGGAGTCAAACCACGATCTTGCAGGTCAGGAGACAACTGCCCTACCTCGGTCATGAATCAGCATTATTTATGGTCTAAGCACATGGAGCTCTCAAATTTAGCAGTAATGAAAGAGGCAACATGATGGAGCACAGTGTGGAACAGCCACTACCTGTAATTTAAAAAAAAAAAAAAAAAAGAGGGCACGGGGGGAAGCTCCCAGAAGCAAAACAGTGAAGCCCCCATGACGTGATCACCCCCCCCGGCTGGTTGCAGTATAGGTCATAAATCCTGCTCCCTCCATGTTAGTGGATGGGATATGAGCCAAACTAAAAACTCCAAGAAGAAATCAAATAGATTTTTCCCAGAGGTCGCATTTGTGGTTTTTGGTAGATATCAAGCTGATGTGTGGACAAGTGGTCATTTTTCTGCTAAGCTTGTTTGATGATATAAAAAGAGGTTATTTCAGTTGATTCGACAGCTTTGAGTGGCGGTTCGATGCTAACAGTCCACTTTGGTCAATACTGAGCAGAATCTGGTTGCAAAATAGCAAGATGGCAGCCATCGTATTAACGATATTTTGGCTTCAGTTTTGCATAGTGGGGGGGAAGTGGTGATGTCACGTCCATCATATATAGAGTCAGCGGTGTGGACACAAAGTGGAGCTGCTGCTCTGCTCACACTGGTGTCAGTGTGGAACATTAGAGCAGCTAGCACCACATGAAGAACAGTCACAGGAAGGCAGTGAGCCTTAGCTAATCCGTTGTTTTGCAGTGACCTCACGTCTGCCATATTATACCTTACTTTAAGAATCCTTGCAAGAACAGATAAGGAATAAATGAATGTGAAATTAATAATAATGTAATATATTTTTAAATATATCACTAGGGATGAAACACAGTCTGCTGCAAATAGGGATGGGACCATGTGATATGATTGGATGCACGATACGGTGCAATCACGATAAAATTTCAATGACAATGGTTTATAACAAGCTGCAGAATGCTTGAACTTTAATCCCATATTTTTCTCCTTTTCCAGCACTGGTTTGATTATGTAAAGAACACCAGATATCTTGAAGCATGTGCTGTTATTTATAAAAAATATTAAATCACTGGTGTACGGAGACCACACGATGTACATCGCTAGATAAGATGGTACATATTGTGAGGTTTTTGTATCAGGGGATACTGAATATTGATATATTGTCCCATCCCGAGCTGCAAGATATTCTGCTTAACATGAGGTAGGTCAGTCAAATCATATAATAAGCAGAATGTAGTAGCACACTGGGAAGAGCAGACAAGATGAGATGCACAGACAGTGACTCATTATCAGATTTATTCCTGTTGTTTGTTTGCAGCCCTCATAAATGCTGAAAAGAAGACATGATGTAACAGGCCAACAAATTTTTAAACACAAAAAATAGACTAAAGCTACTCTTTTGAATTCTAATGCTTCAGCTAACCTATAATAACTATTATTATTTGTTATTTGTGTTATTATCATCAGACTGAATACAGAGATGTAGAGTGCTAGTGACTCTACACAGTTTTCAGAAATATTAGAAAAACAATTTGGACATTTTACCATCACAGTATTGTTGCACACAAGCCGTTTGACCAATACCATGGAACCGAAGACTCAAATGGGAAAACGTTAATGAATTAGGCACGGTGAAATACAGTCTCCAAAGTATGTTTTTAAGGGTTTCTTCAGTATTCATACTGGAAATATCAACAAAAACTGTTGCAGAGAGCTGTTCAGAAATGCAAATATCTAAATGTTGAGACACCTGCCTGTGGATTGCTGACATGAATTAGGATAAACAGTGGAGAAAAAGTAGTTCCAATAACTTCAATCCTGCTCGTATTAAATGTCATTATGCATTTCTGTATTTTGTAGTGACCTGAAATGACTTGAGAAAGTATTAAAAAAAAAAAAGCACACTTTTGGAGCTCTGTTGTGGCAAAGTGAACTGAACAAACACAGACTCAGGCCCAGATGTTGATGGCTACTGTGTAGTCTGGTGTGACATTTTTATGAAGTCAGTAGTGTTGATGCTATGGTGGGGCATGCTTAAGCCAACATGCCATTTCTGATTAATACTGATATCAGATGTGCCAGATCTAATCACTGAAAAGCTAATTAGAAAAAAATGAATGTGAGCTGTTTATTAATCTGTAGTTGGTTTACTCAGCCCACATTTTCAGTCCCGTGTTGTTTGCTCTGTGCAGACCTGGAGGTGCAGCTGGAAGAACAGAGGAAGCAGCAGCAGGTGCGGGCTTTTCTCTCCTGCCCACAGCCTGCCAAAAATAAAACTCATACTAAGCGCCAGACCAAGCGGCCTCGTCTCCAGAGACCTGCCTCCACCACTGCCCTCCTGACCTCCCCTATCAACCAGCAAGCTGCCCTGCAGCCCCAGCAGTTCACCGTTCTTTCTCCCATCTCGCTGTCCTCAGTGAGTCAGCCGTTCACCGTGGCAGGCCTACCCATCGCCTCCCTGGCCCAGTCCTCCAACACGGTCACCTTGCTCCCTGCTGGCTCACAGCTCTTCACCCGCTACATGGTAACCGGAGATGGAAAGGCAGACACGATCACCTTGCATCCATCCTCGGGCCTCACGCTGGTGGGCTCCACCGCTGTGCAGGACTCCAGCCAGCTGGGCGCAGTGGTAAGCCCCGTAGAGCTGGTGCAACTGAGCCAGCAGGCCAGTGGTGCAGAAGTGGTCCCCATCCAAAGCCAGGTGGTGGACGGCACTATGCTGGTGCAGCAGGAAGTGATGCAGGGTGAGGTAGAGACTGGCCAGGAGCACACGGTCATCGAGATCAACCCGGGTCCGGTGGAGCAGGCGGTTGGTGTGATGGAGCTGCAGCTGACTGGGGAGTCGGGCAGAGACGGGGCTGCTATGGTGGTCCAGAGTGGGATGGAGGTGACGATGGCTGCAGAGGGGGAAGAGACTCAGTGCCAAATACATGAGGTCCAAAACGAAAGTGTTCAGGAGCTGCAGCTGGATGGCAGTGGACAGTTGTCAGGTGTACAGATAGTGGTGATAGAAGAAAATACTCAGGAAGAAAACAAGGTCAAATGAGGCCACGCCTCTGTTTTTCTCCAGCCGAACTCATTTTGAGCTATTACAGACTTGTGAAACACCGAATTTCAAAATCCAGAAATTGCCTTGGCCTAAGACCAAGCACTAGGGTAGCCATTTTTTTTAGTGCGTGTGTGTAATGTCCCAACAACGTGTTGACTTTTATTAAAACAAAGAGGCATCACAGCAAAGAAGATAGTGTATTCTTCTGTTTGTTTTGTATTAAAAGGATAGTTTTGGTTTATTACAACTTTTCTAGTTTGGCTATCATTTCTATTTATAATATTAATGCTGTGCTTGGCAAATACGGTAAGCATGTGAGTGCTGAGATCTGGAAATGTAGACTTCACTTAAAGGAAATCAGCGCACTCCGGTGAGTCAGAGACAGGTAGTAAGCAAACCCCCACATTACCTGAACTTGTTCGACAGAGTAAAAGAAGGAAAACTGTAAAAATACTACCCAAACTGTAAACATCCACCCCAGTTTATGGACTGACTCCAGCCTACTGAAGATGAATTTACACTGTTTAAAGTACAGTGGTGGATTTTACCAAGATTTCAGGTGTGCTCACTATCCTTTTTATCTCCGGATGAAGCTGATCAGATAGGATGTTTCCAAACCCTGGCTCCTGGGCCAGTACCAGGCCTTCGAGTAATTTTCCGCTGGGCTGTGACAAAAAATATGGTTTGGCAGGAAAAGAGTAATAATTTTATACCACTGAAGTGATTTTGAACTAAACAGTGTCCTCAGTGTTTCCTATTTAGGTACTGGATTTGATCTGCGGCCGGGTGTCGTGCTCATTTTACTCTTGCCACCAACCAGCTGAGGTCTGAAAAAGTAAAATATTGAGTTAGAATAGGAGTTTGAAAGAGCTAAAAAAAAAAAAAGAAGGAAGGTGAGGTGAAAGGCCTAACGTGTGTGTGTTCTTACATCCAGACACTACTTAGCAGAAATGCAGACTGGAAACAGTCTTGTGTTAAACAGCACAGGAGCCGTGTTGTTTAACATAACACCAACATAGAAGCACATTGGCTTTAAAGGCTGATCAGATGGCAGAACTTTGCACAACATTTTAGAATACTCAAGAGACTCGAATGCAGCACTCTGGAAAGTCATCTCTGTTGCAAATTTTAGTTTAGCTTTCATTAGAAATACAGCATTTGTGTTACAATTGACCAGAAATAAAATAATAAAATAAAGTGTAGTTGATTTGTCACTGCTGCATCTTGTGAGGTGACGTTACACTAGACTGCAACAAAAGTTGCTAAAGCCCTCTGCACTGGCACCCCCGCTGCTCCAACAGACTGACTAAATAATTGCCTAAAAGTTTTACTTGTTTTCCAACTGTGAGATCATCTCACTGCTTGTACCTTCTGTTCCTACTTGGTTGTTGTGTTCCCAGATCTCAGCAGTTACATTGGTTAGTGATGGAAACACTTGCCAAAGCTGTAACAAACCAGAAACATCCTTTATTGGCCTCTGTGAACAACCAGAGGACAAGAGAATGCACTGTAACTATAAAGTCTACATGCAGGGCTGTTTTGGTGCTGCCTGGTCAGTTCTCATCCTCTTGGTGGCAGCAGGCTGTAACTTACAGCCCTCTGCTGTCGATCAGACACATTACCACTATTAATGTTGGTGCCACTCAAGGCTGGGATTAATTGCACTGTCTGTTGTGTTGTAGTGTTGCATCCAAGCTGTGTTGTTTTTGCACTGTGTGATGTCCTTATAGGACTACAGGAAGAGGTTTGCAACAATGCCTGTGTTCTACACATTTCTTTAGAATTTGGCTGCACTGTTGGGTGTGCAGAGTGTGTTTATGTGCATTGTTACATGGCAGCAGACTGAAATTCTCTGGTATTGTATTGCTTTTGCACTTACTCTCTTGGTGATTTCTTAGCCCCTGATTTTTTTTTTCTTTTAAGTTTTTTTAACTTTATTTTGTGTGTGTGTGTGTGTGTGTGTGTGTGTGTGTGTGTGTGTGTGTGGACAAAACTCCACTGCTTTGGAAAGACTGTCTCCGCGTTTTCCACATCTACTGCTTTATCTCATTATTATGGGTAGTGTAAACTACTGGGCTGATCGTTTAAGTCAATATATAAAAAAGCATATATAAATTTAGTGTCAAACTTGGTATGCCTGTATTTTATACTTGTAAAGTAGTGTCATATTTATTTAGTTTTCAAGCAGAAGATATGGTGTCTCTGTTAAACCTGGATGAATTTATGCTCTTGGCTTTAAGTCCCATCAACAAAGACCTGTTCATGATTTGTGTATTTCCAATAATTTAATTTAACAATTGAGGGTATTTGCTGACTGACTGAATTTGTAACGTGTTTTAATATCACATTAAAACTGAAAAAACAAGTGAGGGGTTGTCAGTGCTTCACCACTAGATTGCGCTGTGTGCTCACTTCATTACGGTCTGAAACTGGATATGAGGGTTACAGCTGTGTTAATAGAGAGTGAAAATAGTTTGCTGCTGCAATCTCTGCCTCCTTCATGTGTCAAGCTTACTGCAGCATACAGTGTAATCTGCACCATTATGGTTGCTGTTCATGATGGGCAGGCCTGTCTTTAGCCTGAGCTGTGCTGACGGCACCAGGGCTCACTTGTTATTACAGCCCCTAACACTCCCTGACAGGCTGTATGAGGGGAAGGCCATGAGGATTTGGGTAATACAAACACAAAAGCAGGCACATATACAAACCACAAGGCTGAAATGGACACCGAAATAAACTGGTTGTGTGTGTGGGTGGTACAAAAGAGGAAGCATCCAAGCATCAGCAGGCGAATGTGAAGCTGGTGGGGGCCAAGTGAAGGCTAAAAGCATGAGAAACACCACCACAGGGCCATTGTGTGGTGTAGGAAGAAGGGATATGCTGGCTGAGTAAATTACAGAGTTGTTCCAAAGGCCTTATATTAGGTTTCCTCAGGTTGTGCCCAAGACAAAGGAAACGGGCACAAAACACCGGTTTCATGTTGACGGCTTGACTCCCAAAGGGTTGAAAGGCTGTTAAACAAGAAGACAACATGGCTGACATTTTGTCAGTATCACCTTGGTTATAGTGAGTTTAGCAGAGAACAGGCATATGAGCTTGACACCATGTAGTCAGTGAACAGGCAGGACAGATTCAGGCTTTATCTCTCGCATTAGAGGAGGAAACAGGCTCATAAACTGTCACCACCTTCCATCTGGCTCCACCAGCTCCTCAGAACAACCTAGCTTTTTAGCTGCTTTAATGCTCCACTGTGTTCACCAGATCGTTGCTAACTTTGTCTCTGCTATTTTGGTGCTGCACATTCAGTTTATTCGAGCTTCTCCACTGACCAAAGAAGCCTGCTGCTGCTGCTGGAACCAAAGCTGAAAAGAATGCAGTTTGTGTGTAGAAAATTAAAACCAGGAGCTATGGCTTTCTCATTATATGTAATAATTTGATCTGCTAATATATAAGACCGGAAGTCTACTAGAAGCTCTGCGAGGGTGCACTTAGCAGTGCTGAGCTAAATGCTAATATCTGGGGAAATGCTGTCATATACCACATGTTATTACTGTTTACACTGCACCCACCACAACAGCAGCAGTTTAAAACATCATTTTCACGGTTTTTTCACTCATTTAGGCTTTCAGGTGTCCAACAGTTTAATAACTGAACAGCCACAGTTTGATTAGCATTTTTTGATATGCATAATTTATAGAAGACGCACACACATTCTGTTGTTATGCTTCCACACTGGCATAGCTGTGGCTGGAGCCATTGTACTTTAGGGTTGTCCATCCATATGGCTCTTTCTTGTAAACGCAATATCAGATCTCTCCCATTTGCATGAATTTGACCAGTTGGTGGAGGCACAGAACCACAAAACAGCAATTTTTAAGTTGTGTTCATATTTTTTATGCCTTTTATTCCTATTTATCTCATTTCACAATGAGCATTCCTTTGTCTGTCTGCATTGTTTACTGCCTGTTTATACTGCTTATTTTGCATTGTTTGCACTGTTTGTTAATATTGTTTATTTTTTTATATTATACAGCCTTATGTTGGTTTGCTGTTTACTTGCCCCTTGCATGGAGATATGTACATACACATTGAGAGCCAATGTAACGGAGTCAAATTCCCCGTGTCCCTGACACACCTGGCCAATAAAGCAGATTCTGATTCTGATATATATTTTCCTTTTGAGTACGCTGCTACCCCTGCTGCGCCTGAGGACATCTGAGACTGTCCTCCAAAAAATGGCTATGCATAGTTTGTGTTGGGCAGCCTGGTGGTGTAGTGGCTAGTGCTATCACCTCACAGCAGCAAGGCTTTGGGTTTAAGCCCCAGCTGACCCGACGCCTTTCTGTGCAGAGTGTGCATGTTCTCCCTGTGCCTGCGTGGGTTCTCTTCAGGTACTTCGGCTTCCTCTCACAGTCCAAAGACATGTAGCTTAGATTGATTGGTGACTCTAAATTGTCCATAGGAGTGAGTGTGTGTGTGGTTGTCTGTCTCTAAGTGTTTGCTTTTTTTATCTAACCTAATCTAAGTTTTTTTTGTTCTTAAACCTAACCAATGACAGTTTCATTTGCCTATGCTTGTCATTTTAATTGTGTGTTTACTGTTTCCATGATGAGGAAAGTCTGTAAAGCTTACCGGTGTGACATACATTGTTGTTAATGTTGGACGAGTTCTTGTAATTCCCCCTGCCACTTTAGGAGCACTATTTCAGGAAATGCTCCTGTGGGTTGTATAAGAGGAAAAGGACAAACATCCATATGGGTCAGATGACTTGATGGTACCTCTGGCCTCCTCAGTGAAAAAAGATGAGGCTGCTGCTTCTTTTCGGTTGGCAACCAGCATACTGGAGCATTACTGCCACTGCCTGCTTCAGAGGGTGGACCAGAGGTTAGATCATTAATTCTGCCTGATAAACGGAATGAAATTTGTACTGCATGGCCCTATTGACAGGTTCACTGTGGTTTTATATTAAGATCCTGAATTCCAGTCCTTGCATTTGTTGATCATATATATTTATTACATTAAGAACTGACTCCTCATCTTGGCAGCGTTCATCTGATTAAGATGAGCCAGGTGTAGTGTAGAGTTAAGTGGCGACACCTGGGCCCTGGAGTATACCAAATGCCTGCCACAGTATGTGAGGTGTGGGGAAAGGTGCCTTTTTGTTTGTGTATTTTGCATCAGGGTGCTAGAGGGTAAGTCAGAAGATCACCACAGTTATTCATGTAAATTATAAACGAGATTGATCAAAGTGGAGTTTTGGACCCAGGGACAGGCAAAAAGATCTGCATCATAATTCTCTGTGGTTTCTAATATTTTATAGATGAAACAATAAGTTGATTAAGTAGATGATTTTACAAATGAAGAAAGTATAATCTCAATTTAAACACAGGAAACAAGAACTGTGAACTGTACCCCAGACTTTTTAAAGACTGAGCAGCTCTTTAAAGCTTAAAACAAGCTTTAAACATTTCTTATCAATCTAAAGGACCAATTAAAGAACAGCAGCAATGATTGTATCTGCTGCCAATAGCTTTAAAGAGACTATTTTCACCCCTACCTTGGTCTGTGTAGTATACACTTTTTCACTGATGTAACATTACAGGCTTTACAGGTAACAAAATCTGTCAGACCTCAAAGCAGTCCTCACTGCCTCTTGGGGCTGCCAGATCACAAGCTGCCAGGTGCAGCTTTAGGGAAGAGTGAGGCAGGTGTCACTGGAATCTAAGGAATAAAAACCTTTGCCACTGTCAAATAAAAACACTCAAGTGAAAAGCCCCACTGGTGGCTTCAAAAGGATGAACTGTTCCTTAGGCTCTCCATTCAAAAATGAAGAATAAACTAGAATTATGGCTTTGCTGTTGTATGCCTCCACCATCCAGTCACATTTACAGGTATGGGACAGAAGGGAACACTGAGCTTTGACCACCAAAATCGAATCAGTTCATCCTTGAGTCTAATTGGACGTTTGTGCTAAATTTGAAGAAATTTCCTTAAGGTGTTCCTGAGATATCACGTTCACATGAATCATACGTGCAAACAGACACCAGTTCTTCTGTTTGATCATGAGTTACTACACTGACGACAGCCTACAGTTTGTCAGCCGACACGCCTCCCGGGCTTTAGAGCAGAGAATTCTTATCATTTTCAGAGCTAATTTTACATACTTGATCTTTTTAATCATTCAAATTGGTCTGGGTAACACATCTTCCTATGTTGTGACAAACTCAGAACACATATTTTGTCTACTTTACCCCGACTTTAATATTAGAGATGACAATGTCAGCACCCAGGACCTGTTCCACGAGATGTCTGTTTTGAGGCGAACACAGTCATATAAGCACCACAGCAATGTTTTGTTCTGATGTTTCTGCTATAGGTGTAGCTTTGGGTTGTTAATCCAAGATACAGGATCATCACAGATGCTCAGTCTGGCTTGAAGTGATTTCTGGCTCTGAGGACCGGTGTGTTTACAACACAGACAAAGAGGACTGCTGACTTTGTTTTGTTTTTTTCTTTGGCACTGTGAGGGGAACTAATAAAGCTCTGGCAATGTGTGCCACGATGTACCACCTCATCTCCTCCTTCTGCCAGCAGTGGTGTGTGCCTGCAGCAGAAGGTGCAACTTCCATTCTCCTGGGTTCTCTGACTAGAGAGGAAAGGAAAGTGTGAACGATGACGGTGGAGCCTGGCTGATGGACAGAGGTGTGAACCCCATCGTAAGGCAGGGAGAGATAGCAACGTTCTTGTTTACACATACTGGGGCTGGATTGTCACCTTGTCTGTCAGGGAAACATCCTATCTACCTCTGCTTATCTTGCTGCGAGACAGCCAGCGACTCTGTTGGAGAGACCTGCTACAGGTTCACATCACCATAAATCATTTCCCTCTGCCTTGCCATGTTGCTTTTCATGTTATTTCCCCTTCACTTCTTCAGATATGATAC
Organism: Monopterus albus; assembly: GCF_001952655.1. Taxonomy (NCBI): domain Eukaryota; kingdom Metazoa; phylum Chordata; class Actinopteri; order Synbranchiformes; family Synbranchidae; genus Monopterus; species Monopterus albus. The sequence continues at coordinate 603,920 of NW_018127957.1, forward strand.
ACTCCTCCCCTGTCCCCAAATAGCTTCCACTCACATGCACTTTCCCAACTCTATGCTTTTGGCTGACAGTGACCCTGTGCCCTCATGGCTGTGAGGCACTGCAGTGTATAAATTTCCATAAAAACGGCTTCATAAGATGAAAACTTACCATGACAACAGTGGAATCATAAGCATTTTGGTCCTCCTTGATAAAGTAGTGTGCAGCCTTTCATTAAATGATGTTGTAAATGTCTTTTTGCTATGATATTGTGCTGATTGTTAATTTTTATGAAGCATTTAGACTTGTTAGGTAATTTCTTAGTCAGATAGATATTGATTAGATATTTGTTGTATTAGTTTAGTGGAGACAGGATGTCTAGCTCAGGCTGTTAAATGCTTAGTTCATTGTCATGAGTTCTGCAGGCTGCATGGGGGCCCCAAGGACAACTAGATAGAAAAAGTCAGCAGGCAGGATGAATATTGTTATTATTATGATATGTTTAGCCGTAATCTTAATCATAATATCTTCCGAGGCTTAATGTCCGGACATGTCCCTGAATGTCCTGTATGTTTTTAGATACACACCACATGATCAACACTCACACACACATTCTCTCCATGTTTTGACTACTGCTACGGCCAGCTGTGAAGCTGGCATATCAGGTGACGTCACGGTTGACGTTCCTGTGTAGCATGGGCTAGCCCAACCAAGGGATAAAATTGTATAG
>NW_018127957.1:605458-607259 GCF_001952655.1 Monopterus albus
ATGCCTGGACGTGTAATGTTAATTTTACCTGTGATCCTTTGAATAAACCAGCACGGTTATTTTTTATATATCCAAGTGGTCTGCCTCGTCTCTCTGAGTTCCTGGTTAAAAGAACTGGGTAATATCTTTCAGACTGTTTAAATGTGTGACCTTGCAAAAAAAAACTCATTCTTATATCTGTAAGATTTCAGTCTTATAGACTCTAGTTACTTTATCAGCTTTAGTTACTTCTCAAACCTGTAGTTCCCTTTAGTTATTTTTCATAACTTTATTTTCCCTGTTTATACATATTACAGCTGTATTGATGATTGTCCAGAACTACTGAGCTTTGGTTATTCTTAATACATTTATTTTCCTTGCAACTTACAACTGTATTGATGAGAATCAAGTGATACTGAGGTAGAAACTGTCTGCTGTAACTTCTGTGTAGAGACAGGATGTCTGCATCTCCTTGCAACTATGGAGCTCCATTCCCACGGTACTCCCTGGTGATAACGGGGTACACGGGTTCAACCGGTGCGGTGGGTGCCTGGAGCTCTGGGTCACCGGGGGAGCTAGCCGGTTCCTTTCCCCCACTATGGAGCTCCATTCCCACGGTACTCCCTGGTGATAACGATAACAAAGCATAGAGTCCCTGGGGCTTTGGTTCAGACTATTTATATGTAAATATAATGTATAGTCCATGTAGGTTCAGGTGCATCAGGGTGCTAGAGGGTAAGTAAAAATCTTAGTAAAAATCTTAAAAAGGGTCAATTTGACCTGGATGCAACACAAGGGTTAAATTTGATCATATTAACATCTATTAAAAAATGTATTATAAAAATGATATATAGTATGCATCTCTGTATTTAAAACTGGGTAGTTTTGCAGACATCTAAACTTTAGCTTTACTTTTGCCTCCTCTGCTGTGGACTTCAATACCTTGATGCAGCTTCATCACATCTTCTGTGAGAGGGATCATTTCTTTTTTGTTCCATCTGTCCTCTTTTAAGTTTGTTCGTGCACAAAGAGGTCCCACTCTGCTGTCACTAAGTCCAAGAAGCTCTTTATTCTGCCTGCAGCTGCATCATTTTCAGCCTTTATATGATCCCCAATCACAATGTCACATACTGCCTTCAGCGAGTGTCCTAACTTCAAAGCAAAAGATGGTGTTATACCTGTACTTGGAGCTGGTGAAGCCAGAGGCTTTTTTTGCTGCTTCCACAGCTAAAGAAAATTTAGGTAGCACCAAAACATCTTGCAGCATCTCAACTTTGCGGTCAAGGGACTTGGCAGCAAGTAAAAATCTACCCAACTCTCTCATCTTTTGATTGACATGACCATCTTTTGATCAATCACTCCCGTGTTTCTCCTGCTGTCTATCTCCAAATACACATATGAGAGGGTCATGTCTTAATTCAAGGGACACCTTGTCAATTATCATTCTCTTAACAATGTTCGAGCATCTTTCTGATGGCTGTCCTTTGTATGGAAGGAGAGCTGAGGCAGCAGCTTGAACTCTTCTTTTTTCTGGGATTTAACTTCTGACTCCACCACTGTTTTGCAACACCATTTCTCATGTTTCCATAGTTCATCTTTTATGGAGAACCCATAGCAAATGCATGGCAAATAATCTTCTGCATTTGCATGTTTTGATGGCTGTCTATAAGTTACTATCTCGCCCTCACCCTTCTGCAACACCTCAATGTTATGATAATAATTTCCCTTCCTACGAAGTTGCTCAAATGTTTGGCGACACTTCTTTGATGTTGATGGAAGACACATTGCTAGGGCCACTTCTGTTTCACTGCTGTGTTTCCGC
>NW_018127957.1:619874-629590 GCF_001952655.1 Monopterus albus
TTGCATTGAATCAGCTTACACATACGGCATACATATAGAGGTCGCTGCAACAAAGAACCTGCCTACATGCTGGTACCCCTCTTGTGTTTTTGGTTCATTTTTCCCTAAAGTACTCAGCTCTGTAGTTGACCCTGGAGGGAGTGGCCATGAGGGGGGCCTCTCACCTCTCGAAACGCTAGGTGGCTGCATCTGGGGACAAAGGGGCAATGATTTTGGTCGTGTCGAAAGGGGGAATTGTTAGATATTTTTAGTCAGATAGATATCGGATAGATACTTTATGTATTAGAAATGTTAGTGGAGAGAGGATGTATAGTTAGACTGTTAAATGCTTAGGCCTGAGCATAAGTTTCTACAGAGTACATCTGGTCAAGGCCACCAGAAAGAACAGTTGATGACTGTCAGAAGACAGGGTGTTTAATATTATTATTATTATGATGTGTAAAACTGTAGACTTAGCCATAATGTTCCTATGTTCGAGTCACGACATGTATTAGAGGTCGTAAGAATGTTTTTAGCTACACACCACTTAACCAACAGACACACACATTCACACACTGATTTGCTTCATGTTTCGACTATTGCAATGACCAGCTGCAAAGCTGGTGAGAGAGACGTCTCGGTTGACGTTTCTGTGTAGTATGGGGCTAGCCCAGTCGAGGTGATATAATGTATAGGCCTGTTGTGGTTCGGGGTCTTTCATCTTACAACTGCCTGCGAGCATGTTGGAGGTGCAAGATACCTGAGTGTGTAATGAAATTTTACCTGTGATCCTTTGAATAAATAAGCACTGTTTTGAAGTTACTTGGACTGCCTCGTCTCTCAGAATTAGCATGGTAGCAATCAGAAAAAGTTGGGACGGTATGTAAAATCAAACTTAACACTGAAAACAGTGATGTGTAAATCATCTATGTCCTGTGTTACACTGAAAACAATACAGCAGCACATTATTTGTTGTCATACCTCACCAATTTTATGCTTTGTTCAAAATAAACACTCACTTCAATTCTGATGCTGCAACACATTCCAATAAAAGTTGGGACAGTGAAATATTTACTATGGTATGATGCTGCATTTCAGGGATACTACTGAGGTGAAACAATGAAATGATGATTCCATGTGAACCAGGTGATGTCAACAGGTGACTGCATCATGATTTGGTACAAAAGTGGCAGAGGAAAGGCCGAGGCCTTTAGGAGCAAAGATGGGCCGAGGACCGTCAGTTTATCAACATATGCATGAGAAAATTATTGAAATGTTTAAAGACAATGTTCCTCAAAGAAAGTTAGGAAGGGATTTGGATCTGTCACCCTCTGCGGTGCAGAACATAAAAGATTCAAGAAATCTAGAGGGATTTCAGTGTGTAAAGGGCTGAGCCTAAGCTGGATGACCGGAGCAATATCTGCTGCCTTCAAGACGACATCTTTTCCAGGGACGCCCATGTATATTTCAACAAGACGATACAAACCTCACACTGCCACATGACCAAGGCCTGGCTGTGGAGGAAAAGGGGCTGAGTGCTGGACTGGCCTGTCTGCAGTCCCCACCTGTCCCCAGTAGAGAATGTGTGGAACACAAATTGTGTCAATGAAGACCCAGGACTGTTGCACCTTAAGACTTGTTTACAGGAAGAATGGGACAAAATGACACCTGACACATTTAATCACTTGGTGTCCTCAGTCCCTAAACGTCTTTAAAGTGTTGTGAAAAGTAACGACAACGTCACACCGTGGTAAGTGCTTTACTGTCCCAACTTTACTTGGAATCATTTTTTTCAGTGTTCTATTGAGTGCACAACAAGATGAAAAGTATGAAATGATGTGCTGTTACAAGTGGAAAAGACAGGCTTGACTGCCTGACATGGCGTGTGATGTTTGATCATGATAAGTGTAGGTCATGAAGTGTGAGCTGTGGTAGAAAGTCCACTTCGCTTTACGTTAGTCAAACTATGGTGCTGGTTATTGTTACCAATGGGAAACCCTCCTGTCATACATGCCGTGACAGATAAAATACCAAATGTCTCCTGGACAGCAATAAGTGGAAGCTGCTGCCAGGAAATGCTTGGCTCCCGAACCATGGCTGAACTTATCATGAGCAGGACGGTCTTCTCAGACTATGTAGAATAAAATAAAACAAGGTACTAGTTGAGAGATAGAGTGTGATGTTAAATAAGGGCTACCCACACAGCTATTAGGGTGTCAGACCTTACTTTCAGATGCTTATATTTGATTCTCAGCATGGCACAGCATGCAAGTAAAATTGGCCTTGCCAGTTCTCAACAGACTGTGCACTAAAGATACTCTCAGCCACTGCTTCTACTACCTTGCTGCATGAGGTTAACTCACCATCAACAGTGGTTCAGCTAGCCCAGAGAGTAGTCACTATATCACCAAACCTCTACAGCCAAGTATTTTATGAAGACAAACTCAGTTCACTGTATAGTCTACAGTAGAAATGAGCACACCGCTCTAAAATCTATCAAATTTAGCTCTCCATACCAAGAAAACACATTTTGACTTCTTATTGATGTAATATTTCAGCAGTGCTGTTTGTATCACTTACCAATGAAGCATGTCATATTAAACAAGAATTTTTTTTAATAAATTGTCAAATTTATGACAGAATGAATGCTGACAACAATGGCACCACATGGGGGACAAGTGTCTGGAGACCTGAGAGAACAAGAGGACAAGCAAATCACTGTTAGTGAATCAAAACACAGTAGCAAAAATGGTACAGAAATTCAAGGAGTAAGACTCGTGACAAGCTCCCTACACCATTCCGGCCGTCCTCATAAGCTATCACCTCATGATTGATAATTTTAGCTGAGAACAGGGCAGGAGAATTGCAAAGCAAGTGCCTCAGTGCCAAAGCTGTGGATGCCAAAGCGGAGTGGCTATTTCACACACCCTGCATAGAGGTGGAGTGCATGGTTGTCATCCACTTAGGAAGCCCCCGCTGAAGCCAAAGCACAAGAATGCCCACTGGCATCCAACAGGTGTGGTGTTGCAAGAGCGAGGAGCACAGTGACCAGCACATGGAGGAGAGCTGTAATATGAGGATGCATGAGTGTGGTGTGCTTCACCGCTAGCGTCAGGAATTTGCAGATGTACTGCAAATTTTTGAAAGAAAACATGCTGCCCTCTCTTCATACCTGGAGTTGTCAGGCACTTTTGCCACATGACAATGACCCTAAGCATTCTTCCAAGGTCACTGTGGTGAGGTTAATGTTCTGCAGTGTCACCTGACCTCAACCCAGCTGAGCACCTGTGGTGAATTTTGAAGAGACAAGAAGCACTCTCTATCAAACATCAAGGCACTCAAGGACATCATCCTCCAGGAGTGGAGCAGATGGATCTGACACGATGTCCTAAACATGTGTACTTGATGTTGAACTTAAAAATGCAGGAGGATGTACTAAATACTAGAATATTAATATTATTAATTTAATTCAGTCAAGGGTGTACTCCATTTTCCTTGTTTGGAACAAAGTTGCCTGATTTACTTATTTCATGATTATTAATGACAAATCTTCTTACTATTTCTTTTTATTATGCATATGTTTAATACATTTCTGTGGTGTTTTCACAGTTATGTTGTACCACTTTCTGACCAGACCTACAGCAACAGAAAGCAGCTCTGCTGCCATGGCTACTAGTTACGTTCAATACCAGCTAACATTAACTCTAATTTCATTGCAGGAAACTCAGGGATCTTGTGTTCAAGTAGGCTACAGTCACCAACCTGGTTATTTTCTCCTGTGTGATTTCTGATCTAAGTGAAAGCCTAAGTGCTTTTATTGTTCCTCGCCCTGTCTTTACATTAATGATTAAGGCCTTAATTACCTTTCCTGGTCTCCCCATCTTGTAAATTATAGGACCTTAAAGGACCATTGGCTTATGTTAAGTTTAAAGGACTTTTTTTTTAAAGAATCTCTTTCTACTAGCAAATTGGAGTTGGATAGCATTAATTTCTTCAACTGTGCTTTATCATTTTTTGATTTTAGTCAAATATTTTCCTCGACCAAGGGCAGGGGTTTTGTTTTTGTCAGTGTTTGTTTGTTAACAGCATAACTCCAAAAGTAATGAATGGATTTTGCTGTTTTTTTTATGGCTCATGGAACAATTGATTAGATTTTGTTGCTGATTCATATTATAATTTGGGAAAAAATATTTTAAAAGATTATTAACTTTTGTGCAAGCTGGAAAGGCTGCTGACTGTATGTGAGCTCCCTTGTGGCCAAAGTGTCCGGTTGCACTGCTGAGTACTTGACGTAATGGGGGTAAGATGTTCTCTATGCAGTGACAGCTAGGTGAGAGCCCGATGGCAGAGATTTTGAGTCAGACTCAAAGCTGTTATCATTTACATCCTTAGGACAGGTTTTGTGTCAGTTTATTCAGTTCATACATTTTTCAGGTGAGAAAGTAACAATTTACACTGAGAATTTGTGGTCATTCTGTCCAAGTAATGCCAATTTAGAATTTGTTCCAACATTTTTGGAGATGTACTATAAATACTTGTTATCTGACCAAGCTAGCTCTATCAGCAGGCAGCTACATCCCGTTCAGAGTACAGTCGTCTGTTGATGAGGACCCCGGTGTTCTAGTTGCACATTATAGCTGCGTTTCCACTGTCACAACCTAATGAGTGGAACAGTCTGTGCTTCCCTTAACTGTCACCCGACATGACTCACGGGTTGATGTGGGCCGACCTACTTTCCTGTTCCTGTATTTTGTGCTGTGCTGGCGTCTGCTTAGAGGAGGGAGGGGCTGTGCTCCTCTCTCTCTCTCACACACACACTCACAGCTGAGCAGAGGGAAGGATCACTCCATAGTGCAACAATTAGCCAGTAACAGACTATATGAGCCATTTATCAAACAGCTGTTGAGCAAGCAGAACACAAACTTGCAGAAATGCGATGTCTTCCCCACTTTGCTCATGGTCCACTCACTGAGGTTTGTGTTTTACCCCTAAACCAATGAGTGGATGTCTGTCATGTATATTGTTTTTCTTGAATAACTTTCAAACTAATAATGAGGTCAGCGTCAATCTAAATGTCAGCAGTAGGTTTTCATGGTCAAGCATTCAGATTATGAAGGTCAAACTATCATGGGAACATTGTTTTTATGGCATTATAGGGAAACTGAGTTCAAGATAGTCCCCACAAAAATATGGAATATGAATAGTTAATATATTAGAGAATTAGAATAGATAATATTGGTGTCAAGACCGTAACCTGTAAAGGGTCACAATCTGTACTTATGGCAAGGTTTTCCAGTTATTTCTACATGTGACTGATGAGTAGTAAGAAGTGTGTAGGTCGATTATGTTGGGAAAAAAACATTTACAGGATAAACTGTTATTCAAATGTGTGACTTTAAATTGTTAATACAAAAGAAAAATGAATGCAAATACATTGGTATTATAGAAACGTTCCCTCAGCGCACAGGGTCTACCACAAGGGGTTGACATTTTCAGTCATGGTATTCGATCAACCTGGCTGGCCGCTATAATGAGGCGAGGGAGATGGAGGCTGGTTCCTTTCACAGGTCAGCGAACTGACAAAGCCCAGTGTCCTGTTCTGGAACCGGGGAGCTGTCTGCTTGTAGAGTGTGTGTGTGTGTGTGTTTTGGGGGGGCGGCTGCATGCGCCTGTATGGGAGTGATCTGTATTCACCTCTATCGTGCTGTGGCCCTCTTCTATTTAATATGGGCCTGCTGTAGCCTCCCTGCTATCACCTGGCACAGCAGAGTTATTCTCAGAGTGTGTTTTTATCAGCACCCCTAGGGGCATATGTAATTGCTCAGTGCTGATGAGAACAGCCACTGCTCAAAGTACCATCTCGTACTGCAATTACACCCATGGAAGTGCAGGGGAAAAAACCTGTGAAAATAAAGAAACTACTCAGTGCAGCATGGCAGGGGAAAGACTACGGCCTTACCTCATCCTGTTGAGCTGAGCTGGGGCTGATAGAGGACTAGAAGTCAGCCATCTCTTTGGGGATAAACAGTTTTTAAACTGTTAATCCACCATCTGTAGATGATTGAGGTGAACATCTGACATTTGAAGTCAGCTGATGGCCTTGTGTGTGTAGTGGCTTTGCCAGAACAATAAAGGCGGCAGACTTTAAGAGGATGAGGGTGTGGATGAGTTAAAAATGGGAATAGTGAGTGGTGCTCTCACCCAGACTGACAGCTCGTCGCTCTTCCACTTATGAAAATAAATGCTGACGAGTGTTGGACTGGCCAGGGTGCTAAGGTGTCAGCCGGGGAAGAGAGATGGCTCTACAGGCTGACAGCCCGACGCGCCTGGTTTGCACTGAGATGCATGATACAGCCCTTCATCTTGGCCACCCAAACCAGCCTCTGTGGCCCCCCAGCTGCTGCTGGGGGAGGTTGATGGAAGTGTGAGCAGAGGCTGAGGCATAGGCAGCCAAGGCAACATGTTCCCTATCAGTATTCCACTGTGGGGGTGCTGAGGTTGCGTTGTCTCCCTGCAAAACTTCCCCATGTTTGTTTTGGTATGTTACTGCACTTTTCTTCTGACACTGGCAGCTTTTACTTTGAGGCTGTCTTTGTCTGCATGAATGTTTTTCTTCTTTATGATTTTTCAACATCTCAGTGTTACAGAGTGTTTGAAACTGGCCTGCTGTTTTTGTCCATGCACTCTTATACTGAGTAACCTGACACATGCTTATGTTAGGAGATTTGGTGCAAACAGAACACATTATACAATGTGTGATGTGACAATAGCTCTGGATGAAAACTTAAGGTATCACTGAAGAAATCGCAGTTCATTCGGAGAAGTAATTGCTGTCATGGGCAGAGCCAAGGGGGTGGCCACCAGTGGCACTGACCACCTCCAGAATCTGACTGGGCATCCCTGCCAGAGTCGAGATTCGTTCCTTGTCAGTATTAATAAATGAAAAACAATGACAACTTGTTGCCTTCATATCATGCATGCAACATGATAATTTGCATTCATTTCTCCAACCATGATGCTGTGGAACACTTGGAATGATTAGCCTCAATGGCGAGAAGCCACTGTGCAGTAGTGATGTCCACTGCTGGAAGTAAATAAGGAGCACAGCCAAAGTTAGACAAAGAGAGCACTATGTGTATGCCATTTTAACACGAAATTAACAATTTAATTCTTATATCAAACTAGGGGTTTGATATACTTTTTACATGTATTTCCAATGTGCCACCCCTCTCTGAGTGTGTGCCCCAGCCTGACCTCCTCATCCAAAACATTCTAGATCCGCCCCTGTTTGCAGAGAGTCTGGTTCACAGTGGAATGACAGAGTGACTGGCATTGCTGCTAGCATGGCTAAAATATGTCCTGTGGCAGTCTTGGGTGCAAACAATTGCCAATATAAAAAGAGATTTGGTTTTCCGAAGGGTGTTTAATAGGTTCTAAGGCATTGTCACTAACTTGGCATGCAATGCATACATTGTAATTTGTATAAAGGTTTGGCAATTCAGAAATTCCAATAACTGTCATGGAAGTTTTACTGTAGAGCAAGAAAGTATTAATACCATGGGCAGTTAACATTTCTCTGTGATGTTATAAAGCACAATAGCATGTTTGCCATTTATTATTATTAGAACCACATAGCTGTCTTGTGCTTTTGTTGTGTATCTGGTGTCATTAGAGTGATAAAATACGTCCATCTGCACTGAAGAAAGCATGTTCCAAAAACTGTACATATGTAAATCTCGCATCCTCCTGTGTAAAAGGAATGAACAGATAATGTTGTAGTTATTTCCTATCCTGTGCAGTCTTTCCACTCTATGTTAACTGAGGATAACAGTACCATGATATGCAGAATACAAGCCCTAGGACATGTTGTCCGTTTTCTATAGATATGAAATTAGAAATACTATGTCCATATGACATCCTGATCCCACTGACTGTGTAACCTAAACAAGGTTCATTTTTGTGCACTTTGTCACTCCTATCTTCTTGATTATATCTTAATATGGGCTGTATATCGTGCTTTCAGTGAAATAAACAGAAAGTGTAAGGTTGTCATGTCAGTGAGTTAAAAACAAAATTGTACATGCTCTGCATGTGATGTAATATTAAACAGTGAGATCACAAGCTCTAAAGAGAGAGCAACACTGCAGCTTGTTAGTCTGTGTGATAGTTATTCAAACAAGGTGAAGACACATGCTGGAATAATAACTTCAGCATTTACTAGCTCTGTTTTTGTGGTTTGACAAAGGCAAAAAATGGTGAAACATGCTTCAATAGCAGTGAGTGGAACAAGGAGGTAATATAGAGGTGTAGGGTGACTGAACCTTTAGCTTACACAGTAGTACAGACTGGCACAGTAGTTCCTATTCAGGAATTAGCAGTATAGATAATGAATGGATGGTGTATGCGATTGTGGTCAATTAATGATGAGAAGTCTTATGTACATTCATTCATCATTCATTTTCTACCGCTTAGTCCCTGAACGGGGTCACGGGGGGGGGCGCTGGAGCCAATCCCAGCTGGCAATCGGGCGAAGGCGGGGTACACCCTGGACAGGTCGCCAATCCATCGCAGGGCTAACACATAGACAAACAACCACACACTCCTATGGGCAATTTAGAGACACCAATCAACCTAAGCTGCATGTCTTTGGAATGTGGGAGGAAGCCGGAGTACCCAGAGAGAACCCACGCAAGCACGGGGAAAACATGCAAACTCCACACAGAAAGGTCCCGGGTGGGGCCCGAACCCAGAACCTTCTCACTGTGAGGCAACGGTGCTAACCACTGCGCCACCGTGCTGCCCGTCTTATGTACAGACATTCTTAAAAGTGATGGTATTCTTAGTCTTAAAAATCTTATCTTGGAGTCTACTTATAGCTGTTCTGGAGGTGTCCTTTTTCCACCAGCTTAACTCTCCTTTTGTTTAATTTAATTGTGCAGCCATGTCCAGGGAGGTTGGCTACAGCCCCATAATGAAAGAATAGAATAGAATATACATATACTGTATATATACAAACATCCAAAAACAACTCAAAGGCATAATTCCTAATTGTTACTATTGAAATCCATTTCAAATTACATATGTAAATTTGTATCTTGTTTTATTGCTGTAACAGTTCGGTTAAAACTAAATTCATTCTAAAGATTTCATTGCATGTCTGCAGTGAGATGTTGCTTCCTGGTCTTTCTCTCTTCACTGCCACCAGAACAATGCATTCTGCTGAGTAGGCTTAATGTCATTAAACTCTATTAAAAATGATAGGTAGCTGTGTAATGCTGCATTGTCAGGAGAAACCGCAATTCACATGCTTGATATATTAGGAGGTAGTAGCTTTTGTCTCTGTATCCATTACACAAACCAACTGAAAATGGCCCTCAAATTGGCCACTGTTTCCGAGCAAAGTGTTCTTTGGGGGCAATGTGCACGGACATTCATCATAAGGACTGGCTTACTTGTTGTGGATATCCAGGCACACAGTCTGACAGGTGCAACAAATGTTGAGTTGTACACTGTGCACTGTCTGAAAAACTGAATTTAAAAAAAGCTATTTTACAAGCATGGAGGAAATATTCACTCAGTGGTTTATGGTTTCAAAGCATGTCAGTCACTAATCATTTCTATGTAATTACAAATGTTATATATAATGTTTCCATGTTGCTTTTCCACATCAGTGCATTTTAGCACGGTTATTAGAAGTCACATTAAAAAGCACACACACATTCGAAGCACCTGATTAC
>NW_018127957.1:629648-655396 GCF_001952655.1 Monopterus albus
TTAAATTCCATCAATAACCTAACTTTATTGGAAAATTGATGTGTGGGAATGAAAACATTATCCACAAAATGCTCCATAATTACAACGTTGGTTCAATACAACTGACTACTAAGTGGGCTTTTTGCCACCCTAGCTGAGCTAAAGCCTGTAAACTTTAGACTGTGGCACTCTGCTCACTCTCTAAACCTCACCACTTAGTTTTTTAAATTTACATTTTGCTTAGTCATGATATGAACACTGTGTTGAAGGTCAACTCAAATGCCACTTGTGTTTGGAGCTTTATGTGCTTTCCTTGAGAAAACATTAATATAAATTCAGTAACACCTCCAGATGCCCTATAGGGGTTTGTCTGCTGCCACTTGAAATGTGCAACACTTCACACGCAGTTTAAAATGTGCAGGGCTAGTTTTTTTGGGGGGGAGCCACAGCCGAGTGCTGCAGTCCACATTTATGATTTGGCACAGTTTTTATGCCAGATACCCTTCCTAACACAACCCTCTGGATTTAGAATCACCAGGTAACCCAACCTGCATGTCTTTAGACTGTGAGAGGAGACCGGAGTACTCAGAGAAAACCCATGCAGGCGTGGGGAGAATGTGCACAGAGGGTGGAGAAAGGCCTCAGTCAGAATCTGAACCTGGAACCTTCTTGCTGTGATGCGAAGATGCTAACCACTGCATCAGTGGACTGCCCCCAAAACACACACTTTCATGTACTTTTGCAAATTGGCTTCTTTTATTTGCAGGAATGAACACAAGCTCATCATTACAGTCAAGGTCCATCAGCCATAAAAACTATTTGGATCATTTTTAAATGGAGTATTGCTGAACATATAGAAGTGGATTATATAAGAGTTTTAAGACTTCAGTGCTAACTCCTACACATTGATTGTTGACCTGTGTCCTGTTAATGTAAGCCCACTTACTTGAACATTTGGACACAAGTGGTCATTTGGAAAGGTATTGTAAGCTGCAATATGAAAACATTATTCACAAAATTAATGAATAAAACATTTATTCATCAGATTTTCTGCCTGATCTTGTGTGTTGATGTCCAAACTGGCTTCAGTGATATTGTTTCATTTTGGGGCATGTTGTTTGCATGTCTATACGCAGCTGTACCAGCTGTGTTACTCATAGTTAAAGCTATTACTACACATTAGAGAGACAAGCTGACACCCTCCTTACTTTCTCTTGCTTTCTGTGACATTTAAACGTTTAACAAATCACTGTTAATTTATGTATTTTACAGTGAATGCAGTCTTTTTTGAGTAATATTTGATTTCCTAGGAATTTATGGTAAATTCATCATAATGTGTACTTAGTGTTTCTTGGAAATGATCATTTGAACACTAAATGCTCATTTTTTTATGTTTTACAAGACATAAGGGCAGAAAGTTAGGAGAACGTTGGCCTTTTGAGCAGTGTTCTTAAAACGGTTTCTTTCCATAATACATCATAGTGAATTGTTGTTATGGTGCATGTTGCTCAAACTCCATCCATGGATTCAAGGTTTCTTAACACAAATTGGAACAGGTTTTCATGCCTGGGCATATTTGTGCAGGTGATGAGGCATGACCTCCCTGCTGCAGATGTATTGAAAAGTGCCACTGTGTATGGGGCTCATTTTAGACAGGAGGATTATGTTCCCAGCCATATAAAGAAATTTAAATGTAAGGGAATCCTTGTCTGTTACTGGTCTTTTTGATGTATAGCAGGCTCATAATTATGAAACTGTGGTCTATGTGTATACTGTTTCAGAGTCAAAATAGCATAATCATTCATATTTCCTATTGTTAAACTTCACCTAGCTTGGCCTTGTGATGTCAATTTGTCTTTTCTGAAGCGGGACTATAACTAAATGCTACTGTAGTGGATATATACAGTGTACAAAACTCACTTTCTGCATAGTTTTCCTACAAACTGATTCACTATGTGGTTACTTCCCTGTAAGCTGCCCTTTAGAGCCATTTGTAAATGAGCCAGAGCAGCCAAACTCATCAGTTCCTAGGAAGGGTAAATTCAGTCCTCCCTCGCTCAAGACGGCTAACAAAAAGGCAATGTCAGACAGAATAATGGAGTGATAGTGATAGCAAAATGAACATTCAGCCTGAATATAAGGCCACTGTTATATTGTATACTGGATGGTGTTTCAAGGACAGCTCAAGATGAGCGACAACGACAGGGTGGAAATGCAGCCATCTGAGGCTCAGAGCACTACAGAAGAGATTTTACTATTTGCAATTATGTGACACCCAACACTTTCAGACACTGAATGCTGATGCTCACTGTGTTTGAAGGCCATACTAAACAATTCAAAAAATAAAAAATCATCACCACACTGCTGAAAGATATTTTTCCCAGTTACGCTTAACCAGTGAAACTCAGAGAGACGAGGCGGTCCAAGTGGATACAAAAAACCGTGCTGGTTTATTCAAAGGATCACAGGTAAAATTAACATTACACGTCCAGGCATCTTCCACCTCCAATACTGCACGCAGGCAGATGAAGAATGTAAGACCCCGAACCCAACAGGCCTGTACATTATATCTGGTTTGGGCTAACCCCATTCTACACAGGGACGTCAAACCGTGATGTCACCTGATATGCCAGCTTTACAGCTGACCGTAGCAGTAGTCAAAACATGGAGAAAATCAATGTGTGTGAGTGTTGATTAAGTGGTGTGTATCTAAGAACATACAGGTCATTCAGGGACATGTCCGGACATTAAGCCTAGGAAGATATTATGATTAAGATTATGGCTAAACATATCATACAGTAGCCACTTTCTATCTGGTTATCCTGGAACATAAACAACCTGGAGTAACTCATGGAAATGAGTAAGCATTTAACAGCCTGAGCTAGACATCCTGTCTACACTAAAGGCATTTCTAATACAACAAGTACCTAACCAATATCTATCTGACTAAAAATACCTAACACTGCGTTACCCCTGACTAACCTTAGGAATGCTATTTAAATGAGAGCTCATGTAAGTTGTCTTTTGTGTCCAGTGGGGGAAAAGTGGAGAATAAAGATATGAATAAACAAACTAAAATCAATTTGTATATTTTCAAAAGGAAACTTATGTTGAGCAACAGTGCAGTCTGATGTTCTTATCTTAGACTCCTCCTATACTGTCTGGTGTTGGTTATTAGTAAGCACTGTATGAAAAGCTGATGTGTGAGTCAAACTTGAAGGGCATCATTTTAACTCCAAGTGATGCTTTGAATACATTTAACTACTACCGTATGTAAACTGTATCATTGCAATGGATTATAGCCATAGTAAGTCTTGGCTTAGTGGCTATTGAAGGTGTCTGTCTGAATCTCACTTGAGACTCCCACACACACTACTATTTATTGATCCACCTAGGTTTCAGACACCTGACTAGACTGCATAGATAGGTAGCTTTACAGCTGCACTAATCAGTATGATTATATTCTGTTGACTTTGTGTAATGTTAGTGAGGTTGCTCATAGTGATGAACCTGTAGAGAAATGCCTTCAGACTTTGCAGTTTAGACTCTTTTACCTCATTGTTTTCAGTTTCTGGCCTACACATTGCTGCTTATTTCAGTCTGACCACTCTCATCATCCTAATTTTTAGCATCTGGAAGCAACTGTTTCCAGTGAAAAACCTGAAACACTCTGTATGCTGTCTGTCCAGCACTAAAAATCAGATTAAAAACTGAGTAAGTAGCTGGTGAACATAGTGAAGAATTACACAGCCAGATGTTTTTCATAGGGGTTGGTGGAGACAAAAGTAGAGCCAAAAGGAAAGTAAATATTGGATGCCCATTCATCAGGTGGCCAGAAGGATGACTCCATATGAATTAATGTTTACATAAGGATTTTATAAGGTAACAGTATGCCAGCATTGTATTTACAGGTCGATCTGCTGCCACCAAGTGGCCAGTAATGATAGTAAACGGTCAAAACATCCATCTGCTTCTGAATGTCAAGGCATGTGGTTAGCCAGGACTGAAAATGCATGACAACAGAAACACCATGTAAAAGTGCAACAGACAGTTCACCTTTTTTTTTTTTTTTGCAGAAAATGTAAACATATAAGATTATGCCGTGGTTAAATAGGTGGCCATCGTACACAGACAGGTAACAAGGCAAAGAGCAAAAAGGGCAATCCAAAAACCAAGGTACAAGAACAGACTGGTAATCTGACAACAGGTAAGAAAGAACAAGTAAAGTCACTGGAAAGCTATGGCTGAGTATGCAAAATAGACAGTCGAGGGGAAACAGGCCTGTATGTAAACTTAGGGACTAATGAATGAATGATAGCATTGTTGCCTCACAGCAAGATGGTTCTGGGTTCAAGCTCAGGCCGCCCTGGGGCCTTTCTGTGTAGAGTTTGCATGTTCTCCCTGTGCCTACGTGGGTTCTCTCCAAGTGGTTCAGCTTCCTCCCACAGTCCAAAGACATGCAGCTTAGACTGATTGGTGAATCTGAATTGCCCGTAGGAATGAGTGTGTGGTTGTTTGTCTACATGCCAGCCCTGTGGTAGACTGGCGACCTGTCCAGGGTGGACCCCACCTCTCACCCAGTGTCAGCTGGGATTGGCTGCAGCCCCCTGTGACCCTATTTAGGATAAGTGGTATAGATAATGGATGGATGAATGAATGAGAGAGGTGAGCAGGAGGGGGGAAAGCATCAGGTAACTGGAGTGACAGGAGGACAGGTTTCTGGAGGCAGGGTCTGAAATAACAGCAGAGTTAGTAAACAGAAATGAATGGAGCATGAATCAAACTTGAAGGTGAATGTTTCTTCCCCTCATCATTACTAGAGAACAGATATTATACCGTTTAAAAAGACTGTGACTGTTCAAATACTGCTGGCACAGCGACTGCAGGTAACTCTAAGCTTGACTTTCCCGCATTCCGACAATGCCAGGCATTTGCATTCCTTTAATCCCCCCACCCACCCACATGACTCCATGAAAACAGGTGCATGCACAACTGTGCTGAATGCCTTATGCTTGCATAATTGAAGCTATCATTTCTCATTGCACAGTATAATAGCTATGAAAAACCAGCCACCAAAACATTTAAATGCACAAGAACGGTACAGTATATAAAGTTTTCAGTGCCAGTTCAGGTATTTCAAGAGAAAATCTACATAAAAAAATCCCTGTGGTGTAGAGAAAAACAAAATCCAGTGTGGTTGTTTTACCATATGGCTGATTATATCGAGGCCACCATGACAAACTGACTGTATTTATACTTAAATACCAGCAGATCTGATTTATGCAAGACGATTCATCAGTAATGAGGGAAAACAGAAGCAAGCTGCAGAAAGTGCCACTGCAGCAGATAGACATCCGCTTGCTTGAGCGCTTCCTCTGCAACCCTTTATTTACCTTTACACTCATGTTTAATTCCAATGTAACAGCTGATGTGACACATGCACCAAGATGACTGCAGCAGCTTCCTTCTGTTAGGTTGACCTCAGCTGTGTGCTTTCATGGGACAAGACAAACCCTGAGCACAATCTCTGTCGTACACCAGTCTGTGATATACTGCAGGGTATAATCACTACATTTTAGAGTAACACTGAAATAATAACAAAAGTGAAATTACAATCAGCTAAGTTTCATTTTGGCTTTGGTGTTTGTTTTGATTTATTCTTGGAATCACAAAACAGACTATTTTTTAATAAAGTTTCCAGCCGCAGCAGTACAATACATTAGTTTTGTCCTGCGGATGAAATTTTTTGGTAAGAGCTGAAAATGCTGGTGCAGTATCTGGGTGGACAATAGTACTTATTTCATTTTTGGTTTTCATTATTTGAATCATTAACTGGGTATTAGTAAGTGCTGAAGTCAAGGGTTGCTGGGTGCTACGTGTTTTTAACATCCTGTAATTTCCAGTCACCAAAATGGACCCATTGAAGAGAGAAGCTAAGAGTTGGGGTGTGTTCAATCATGTTGGAGGGGAAAGGGGTTAGAAGCTATTTTCAGTGGCCACCAACAGTCATAGAATGGAGCACGTTATGGTGATTAATCAAGATATGGGGATATTGGCAACTAGCTTCCTTTTCAAGTGAAAGCTTAGCCAGCTAGCTAGTTCTCTCAAATGTCAAATGTTTCAAAGAAAGACAGTTTAAATAGCTAATTGCTAATGACTAGGAACTAGTGTTATGTGAACTTGCTGGAAAAGGAGAGAAACAATCAGCATTCAGTGCATAATGTTCACCAGTCAACCGTGGGCAATGTCAACTCAGAGTCTTGAATCTTAGAAGATTCCACAAATGTATCCTTAAATAGTTTTATCCTCCATTTGAAAATGTAAAAGAATTCATCCTAATCACTTATATTTCGTTGTACAGAAAAAGTGATGAGGATTCAAATTTCAGGTCAGCTTTAAAGCAACATAAATTACGAGCTAGTAAGTAGATTCAGACTGCTATAACCACAAAAAATAAGGTATTTTAATCATGGAAATAGTTTAATTTGACGCCTCCCTGAGGATGTGATTGATTGTTTTTACTGGTGTGTACTTGCTTGATGAGGATCATCAGCTGGAGCTCTGAGCTTACAGTATGCAGTACCTTTATAGTTTTCAGCTATATTACTGGTGACACAGTTGACAAGAAATACAGCAGAATTAATATGAGCAAATTAACTGGTTACACAGTATAACTCAATATAGAACTTTATGGGTAAGCTGTCAACGTAAGCACATAAGACACTATTAGATTTGAAGAGTATGTGGACCAATATATCAGCCTCTTCCAACAGTTTAAAAATGGTCGCTGAATTATTACAGCCTAGCAAATGAAACAAGCTCACAATATGCCCCCCACTACCATCCTGCATGAAATAAATATCTCCCAGACACAAGTTAAAAGCCTTAAGGCTACAAAATCAATATTTCATAGGCAGGAGGTGATAAAGAGTCTTGAGGCAGCTCTTCCTGTCTTTGAAGCAGCCAATAGTTCAGTAGTGAACAGCAGGATGGGTCGGTGGCATCGGATTTGGGCCATTGCACAAATTTAACAGGTATATGAAAGACTTGGCAGCACTTCACCCTGCAGTGAGTTGAGAATTTGGAAAATAAAAAGCCTGGGTGACCATCACAGGGTGTATGTGAAGCTATAGATCCAGCAAATCCCGACGTGTGGCCCTGTCACTTTGTAATGACCCTCCAGAGGTCTGAAGTCCAGGGAATCAAATTGATTTATATTTTGTCTGCAATTCTTCCTTTGCCCGTGTACTGAAACATCCATCCCAATAAAGCATTGACATGACTTGAACCCAATGCTGCTTCCAATGTAACAAATGCCTCAGGCCCCAAAAGTTCCAGCTTCTTTGTGTGATCAATTTTTTTGCCAGTTTGGTAAATTTGTTAGTGCATACAGTATACACAACTAAACCAAAGCAGCAACAGAAATTATAATGGCCTAAAGAAAGCACTTTTGAACTTGCAGAGGAAACCTCTCTCCAAAATTGTTAGTTATTATTCCACTTGATATCATTTATGCAATCCTCTGTGATTTTTGGTTTGTAGAAATAGTAGTGAAGTAATATTCTGATCCCGCAAAGCAAGGGTTGTGTGCAAGGCTTGGAAACCAAGTGCCCAGAGGCCCACGATCCACAGAAGTGTCCAAAGGCTATCGGTTCACCACCTGACACTTAGTGTAGGTTAATTTAACTGGTTCAATTCAATTGTATGTGTATAGTGCCAGTTCACAATAGCACTCATCTCAGGGCACTTTACATAGTAAGGTCTATACCTTACAGTAGTATAGGGAAAACCCAACAAATCCCCCTGGAGCAGCACTTGGTGACAGTGGAGAAGAAGAAACCTCCGACAGACCCCATCTATTGGCGGGTGGCTTTCTGCCTCGACCGGTTGGGGTGAGTGGATAGAGGAGAGAGAAAAGAAAGGAAAAGCAACAAGACACAAGAAGAGAGAGGAGACACACAGTTAATGACATGTAATGGTGGCATATAAAATGGAGAGGGAAGGAGAGGAGAGCTCTACATAGATACATACAAAGTCCGCCCTGTTGACTAGAAACAACTGGTATAGTTAAATATACTCAGCGGCAACCTGCCCCCCTGTTTGCTTGCAGTTACCAAGATGGCTGTCAGTCTTATCCCTGTTCAGCCACATTAGTTGTTATGATGCCATGAAATATCGGAAGACATTTCACAACATACTAAGTACCTTTCTGCCCTCCCTCACTGTCCTACTAGGATTATATTGAAAACAACAACATTACATTAAGCTAACAATCAGCTTTATCACAAAGGAAAGTCTTAAGTCTACTCTTAAAGGTAGAGAGGGTGTCCGCCTCCTGAACTGAGACTGGGAGTTGGTTCCATAGGAGAGGAGCTTGATAGCTAAAGGCTCTGCCTCCCATTCTACTTCTGTGGACTCTAGGAACCACAAGTAAACCTGCACTCTGAGAGCAAAGTGCTCTGTTAGGATGATAAGGCTCTACGAGGTCTTTAAGATACGATGGAGCCTTGTCATTAAGGGCTTTGTATGTTAGGAGAAGGATTTTAAATTCTATTCTGGATTTTACAGGGAGCCAGTGGAGAGAAGCTAATATGGGAGAGATATGATCTCTCTTGTTAGTTCCTGTCAGTACTCTGGCTGCAGCATTTTGGATTAACTGGAGGCTTTAATGATAGTATATGAACTAAAGCATCATATAGATTAAAATGATGGGTGTCTTCATGCAACACCTTTAGTATTATCTAATCTGGAGTTAAATTGTCATGTTAAGGCCTTTGTAAGTGTTAGTTTATCTTATGCTTATGTAATGTATTTTATTGAATTAATTTCTGTGCTATATATTTACAATATATACACACTGCACAGAGAATAAGGAGAAGCTGGTGGTTGATAAGGGCCACCTGGACATTTTTGCCCAGGGGCAGAATGTCCCTAAGAATGAATAAAAACCCCTTAAAACATTTTGGGATCCCATGTGGGTCCTGAACCCTTTGTTGGAAACCACTGATTTGCATGGTGTAGTTTCATAAATGTTTGTTTTTAGTCAAATTACCCTTTGTTAGTACATACCCATTTCTGGGGCTTCAGGGAATAACATAAATTTGTCATGTGTTGCTGCCACAGAGGACACTCTGTCCCTGAAGGGCAATGAAAGGATATGGTTTGTACATGAAACAGAGTGGGAGAAATGAGGGGTCGTTGTTGGGAAGGGTGGTGGAAGTACTGTTTGGTTCACCCCTGTTCCTTGTTCTTGACATTTTGTTTCCTTTTGCTTGTGCATGTTAATAGAAAACAAGAAATCTGATCTTAAGCCTGAAATTGAGTTCAGCTTAAATGAAATCCCAACAATAAGCAGAGATCAATGCTAAATGATAAACAGAAATATAATTTAAAATGTTACTTCTGAGTATCTCTAAAACATTAAAACAAGGCGATACCTACATAAATATTAATTAAAGCACAAAGGTCAGGGTCAGCGGCACAGAAGACTGCTGGACAAAGAGTCCCAGTGGCCCAGCTTTGCTGCAGGCGTTTCATTTGTGGCTAGAGTCCAAGCTTCCGTTTTATCCCATTGCCACCCTGCTGTCACAATCCAGTATGTTAAAAACTGGAAAGAGACAGAGAGGACAGCTACTCCTGTACCCTATTAATAAAAAAATCAATTGCCATCAAGCATGGACACTGATTTGGCAGCCTTTGGCAAGGCGTTATTCAGTGAGTCAGGATTTAATCTAGTGTTTTTTAGCATAATAATGGAGAGCAACGGCTTAGCAGAAATTTGTCTGTTTGGATGCCAGAAATGCACTTAAAGGGAACACTGAGGAAAATGTTCCCTCGGATATGACCCTGCGATGACCTGTGTCCATGTCTAATAATTCACTGATGCATTTTGCCTCTAGAACGTGCAAATATATGCACAGGTTTGATGACGATTGGGTGTTTGATTCACCTCCTGGCCACGTTGACTGTAACAAAGTAGTGGAGCCGTTACAGGAAAAGGGAGCTCTTTTTAAACGCTTTTGCTCGGGATCAGATGCTCCCTGTGCGGGCAGCGGAGCTGAAGGAGCAGGCAAGCAGCGATTCGGCGATGAGTGGAGCTGTGTGCGCAACTTCTCACCAGTCACCCTGCTGCTACTGCTGGAGTTTTCTTTAGGATCCTCTTCTTGTGACACAACGAGCTGGACTTTACTTCTTCTGCCAACATGTATTCAGCAGCACTGCTGCTGATGCTGGCCGTCAGGATCTGCGCGGACAGCATGGAAGGACCAACAGGTAAAAGAAGGGAGAGGAAATGTTTGGCACTTTGGATTTGGCGAGGTGCACTGTGCGCACCTGTAAATCTGTTCACTACCAGAACTGCTGTTTTAAAGTTGATTGTCGGGGTCTAAAGTCGCTCTTTACGCACAGTCTAGACAGTTGCCAAAGTCAATATTGCGTTTTTCTCCTTCTGCGGTTTTCTGACTTATGAAGTTGACAGTGTGTGTTCAGCTGCGAACCCTGGATATAGTCAGAGGTGCGACCTTTATCATTTGTGCCTGCAGGACAGTGAAACGCTAATATTCCAGCAGCCATGACATGAGGAATACTGGTATCCTCAGTGTAATAGCGTCATTTCATTACACGACTCAGCGGTATTTGGTGACTAAACACATTTCGTTTCAAGATCACGTGCGCAAAGTAAAAAAAAAAGTCAGGCTTTCAGAAATGAAAGTGAACTGTGAATGCTGAACACCGTCTGTCCCCCCCACTCTTCCTTTACTGTCTCTCCATGTCTGTCAAGTGTATTCAGCATCATGACGTCTGCTGTCATGTTTTCATTGTTCAGACTTCAGTAGGTGGCAACACCGTTTTCTGCGCCAGTGTGTCCTCCCAGAAGAAACATGTCAATTACATCCCAGTGACTACGTTATCCTTCGTGTGATGTGTGTGCAACGGGCTGCTGATTTGCCAGCATGTTAATAGTACTGATGGAACATTCTGCATGTGTATGTTGCTGTTGCAGGGGATCGTTTGGTTGACTGATTCCTTTTGCGGCAGAGTCATTTAGGAAGACAGTTTAGGCTGAACAAATCAAGGGGAGTGTGTTTTCTGCTTCCATGGAGCAACACAGTGGAGATGTATTAGTAACCTGAGTGTTGTGCCCCCAATAACAGCTGATCCAGTTGTCTGTGTGTATCAGTCAAAGTTTGATAGACAAACGCAGACAGTTTAAAAGTGTTCTCAGAGACGAAAACTGAGATTTTAAGCCATAATACCCGGAGTCCTCTGAGTCCTCCAGAGATAAGGAGTCAAATCCTCTTCCCTTTGCTGTTGCAAGTTCAACATTTGAATGGCTGAAAGTGTTTTTGAGGATTTCTAAAGGCCTCTGAACTTCGTCTTTTGAGAAACGTTATGGAATACAGTTGGAAAAAGATCCCTTTGGTCACACCCTGTCAAGTTTGTCTCAAGTAAAAGTGCCAGTTGGTTTATTTCAAGAATGCTTTGTAACTCATATGAGCTATGATATAAATACTCCGAGTATCAGTTACACAGCTACAAAAGGCAGTTGCTGAACAGACGTGCACTGAGCCACTCCTTGCTCTCCAGGATCAAGTTGGTTCTGTAGGCAAGATTGAATGGAACAAGCCAACTGTCTTAAGAGCTTACACAGAACAACACAGTTGGCATTCATCCAGTTTATTTGTTGGAAATAATCTCATTTGTGAAGAACTAATACTGGTGGAAAATCACTTCCCCACAGACAAAGCAGATCCTAACTGCTTGTCTTATGCTGTGTATTGAACCTCAGAGTTTTTTTTTGGCACTGACTGAAATGTGTTTTAGAAATGAAAGCAAAGAAAAAATTGGCATCAGTTGTGTGGTCAGATTTATAATCTTGTTTACTTATTCTTGGATCAAATGTTTTCTGATATCAATCCAAATGTGGCCGGTTTTGGACTATACTGTATATTCACAGAGTTTTTGTGTAGTTGTCATCAAAGTGAGGTATCATGTTATCAGGCTGTAAATGACGATGATATTTGCTATTATCAAATCCTGATGCTTTACTGTTATTGTCATGATTTTGGTTAATCAATCTGTGATGTAATGTAGAATATATCAGAAAACAATGAAAAATGCACATCATAATTTCCCAAAGCCCAAGGTGATGTCTTCATTTGTCTTGTTTTGTCTGAGCAACAGTCTCGAACCCCAAGACATTCAGTTCACTATTGCAGAAGACCAAGGAAACCAGAGCAGCCCGAACTGGCAGTTCACATTTCACCACACCCACATCAGCTCTTTAGTCTCTCCTGTTACAAGTATGATACCTTTGGTACTAATACCCAATTTATTTTCCTTAGTTTGGAGAATCTACACTTGTTTTAACTTGTTTTAAAATGAACCTCAACAGTACCTTAGTTTAATCTTTATAGCTGCCTTTAAAAAACTGTTTTAGTTGTTATGACATATGTTAGAAATAAAGAGCTCTACCTGTTGAAACAGTCTAATTTTAGAAGTAAAGAGCTCTACCTGTTTAAAACTATTGTTAGAAATAAAGAGCTCTACCTGTTTAAAACTATTGTTAGAAATAAAGAGCTCTACCTGTTTAAAACTGCCTCTATGTAAAATAGTCTGTTAGAAAATCTAAAGAATATGTGGTATAATATAAGAAATAGGTTAATGAGTGTAACCCACATTAGTTTTGCTGCAGAAAGTTGCATCATTTGATGAACGTCAGTTGGTGCCCATATCTAATGCTGAACGTATCGTACAAACAGAAGAAGTAGGCAAGGGACAGTGGCCAGGTTGTGGTGGTCTGTGGAACTTCTTATATTTTTGAAAGCTTTTTTTTTTGGCATTTTATTAGACAGATTTAATAGACCGTTTACAGGAAATGACCAAGCAGACAGACGAGGGATGCTGCAGTTTGTGGTGGGTGCCACAACCGTTGGGCCACCAGTGCACCACAAAATGCAGTTTGATGTCGTGGCAGGATCTATGAGAACTGAAGTTAAAATGTTTGCCTTATGTTGCCAACATGTTGTGCTGTGCAGCTTGACAAAAACCATGAGAACATGCCACCCCATCCTTGCTTTCTCTTTCTACCCTATTCAAGCAGTTGACTATCTGTGTCTGTCTGAGGTCTCTTAATTCAGCTCTATAGTTTCACCAACAGAATGCATGATTGCTGAGGTCAAGCCCAGTGTGATGTTTAAGTGCACCCAGCCCCCTGTTAGTGACTGCTCCAAGCAGTCAGAGCGAGAAGGCAATTTAATCTTGAAGTGAAACCATGAAAGCAAATCCCTGACATGCAGCTCCAAACACTCTGAAATTGTAGGTTGGAAGGAGGCTGGCCTGAGAAGACCACACCGAAATGGGCACTGACACAAGAAGGTGGGTTTTCGTGGGCTGCTGGGAGGACACAGAGAAGCTTCTTGGTGTGTAGTGGTGTGGATCTGGCTCAGTGTTAATCCAACGGAAAATAGCCCAACACACATAAGCTCCTCTGGGGCAAATGTGGAGGCTGTAAAAGGAGAAAATGGAGCGTATGCTTATACAAAAGGCAGTGCTGAAATGTGGTTGTTCTGGAGGAATGAACATAAGATTCTTTAATAGAACAATAGTGAAATGTGTAATGGCTACACATTGTTCATGAAAATGAGTACACTGTAATTATTTTAATGACAGTAAGTTGGCAAAGGGACGTGGCTTGTTTCAACACCCATTGTACAAATGAATAAAAATCACAAGATCTATCAATATAGTTCCAAGTCTTCAGAGCCGGAAGACTGCATTTCTGAAGCAACAGACTAAACACTTCAGCTTTGCTTGTGTGGCTGAAGAAAAATGAACACAATTAAGCTTGAAATGGATAAAAATGACCAATTTAAAATGATAAAGTACAGTCCACATTTCATCCCTCTTCCTCTTGATACAGCATTAAATGGACTGCATTTTACAAACAGTTTACATGACCCTTTTTCTCTTCAGTTTAAATGGACTATTAAATGGTCAAACATCAAATGTACGGACACATTCAATCAGCCAAAGCAGTCCTGGCGTATGGAGCTGGAGAGAGAAGCAGCCCAGCTGTGGCGCCAGTCAATAAGGCATTGCCTCCCCTATATAATCCAGCACTTTGATGGCTTTTGAGAAATTTTAATTGCCTCTGCTGTTAGTTGCCAGTCATTCTGTTCATCTCCGAGAGTTTTATTGGCAGTGTGGCTAAAGGTGTTTGACAGAACAAAAATTTTACTTTGAATCATCACAGTGGAAGGCTTCATGGGTTGGAAGATTTCAGGCCTGTGAATAGCTGAGAGGCTTGGCGACCTTTTAGTGCCTTTTTATACCACTAGCATGATTAATTCCATTAATTTGAAAGTGATTTCTTCCCCCTGCCATCGAGGGAGGAGCAGGGCTGCTGTTGTACTACTGAAGTCAATTTTCTCCATGGGAGTAGAGTTGAAATGCAGTGTCACCTCCAAAAGACTTTATCAGGCCTGTGTAGGCTGAATTCAGCACCTTCTGCGTTATTTGTCCTTACTTCTATTCTACTTTAGCAGTCATCAGTTGTCAGCATCGCCGGACAGTATTCCATTATGTGTTATGGTAATGCGAATAGATGAAATATTTCAAGCAACATGTCCAGCACAGGTTGTCAGATGTATTGTATTAGGTTGTTTTTTGGACAGAGTTGTTCTGCTGGCCTGTCTCTGAA
The DNA here is from genome assembly GCF_001952655.1 of Monopterus albus. Taxonomy (NCBI): domain Eukaryota; kingdom Metazoa; phylum Chordata; class Actinopteri; order Synbranchiformes; family Synbranchidae; genus Monopterus; species Monopterus albus. Next base: position 644,329 of record NW_018127957.1, read on the forward strand.
GGAGAGATGCACTGATTGCAGTTTTCTCGACTGATTTCTAATTATTTTCTAAGTCTGACCTGCAGATTCCGATTTTCTTTTTTTCTAAGAAGTGCAACTGACAGCATGCACAAATATTTTTGTAAGTGAAAAATTAAATGGTAATAAAATAAAACATTTTAGTAGGCCTGCAGGGCAAACATTTTCTTATATACTTTTACAAACCTCCAACTTAAAATGAAGTGCAGTGTTTGTAGTTATCTAAACCAGAAACATAAGAAATCGGTTGCATTGAACACGGTTTATTTTAATGTATGTGTCATTTTTAACTTTTCTTTGTTTTACCACAGGTTGGATACACTGTTTTTAAACATGCATTTAATGTGTAGTTAGAGCAGTAATTTGATCATTGTGTACTGTGGAGTTTTCCCTTCTGTAAGGTGTTTCTGTAGGCTCCTTTGTGCACTTTTTGTACATGAAGAACTTCCAATGCATGAGTGACCACAAACCCGGTATAGACAATGTGAAGATAAGTCACACAGTGTTGAACTGTGGTAATTCAGAATGGGCAACCTTAGCTGACTGTAGCTACCTTGTAAGGGACCTAGAGATCCTATCAATGAGATCGACAGACAAAAAAATGACTGCACCCTGATCTCAGCTCTCGGTTCGGGAGCTAACACAAACACTGCAGATGAATCAGTTTCTGTCTGCGCTCAAACTGAACACTAAACTCGACGTTTGGACAAAGTTAAAGCACTGTTACTGTATGTAGTTGTATGGGATAGTATTTATTTTTTAAAACTGACATAGCTCTATCTAAGATCGATGGATGTATTGTGCATCTCTATGGTGGATAATGAGCGTAATGCTCCCAAAATGTTGTATTTATCCAAAATTCAAAACGCTGCCAACTTCACGCTCCCCATCAGTGTGAAATGCACGCAAGATGCCGCGTGCTGCACGTGCTACATTTTTGGTCTGTGCCACTGCGTGCACAACGTGGACCATTGTGCGTGTAAATATGACTGGCACAGACGTGATTGGCTAGTCACCAATATTAGCTGATCAGGCTAAAACTGGCCAATTCTGATCTCTGCAACCGGTTGGGGTGAGTGGATAGAGGAGAGAGAAGAGAAGAGAAAAGCAACAAGACAACAAACACAACAAATAATCACACACTGGGCAGGTTGATGTGGCCGGTGGCTGCTCATCAGAAAAGTAGAGTTCCAGGGAGAGAGAGAGAGGAGACACACTACGGGAGTGAGGAGACACAGTTAGTAACATGTAATGGTGGCATATAAAAATAAAATGGAGAGGAGAGGAGCTCTGCATCATGGGGCCCCTCAGCAGTCTAGGCCTATAGCAGCTTAACTAAAGGAAGGCTCAGGGTCACCTGATCCAGCCCTAACTATAAGCTTTATCAAAAAGGAAAGTCTTAAGGCTAATCTTAAAGGTAGAGAGGGTGTCCGCCTCCCGAACTGAGACTGGGAGTTGGTTCCATAGGAGAGGAGCTTGATAGCTAAAGGCTCTGCCTCCCATTCTACTTCTGTGGACTCTAGGAACCACAAGTAAACCTGCACTCTGAGAGCGAAGTGCTCTGTTAGGATGATAAGGCTCTACGAGGTCTTTAAGATAAAATGGAGCCTTGTCATTAAGGGCTTTGTATGTTAGGAGAAGGATTTTATATTCTATTCTGAATTTTACAGGGAGCCAGTGGAGAGAAGCTAATATGGGAGAAATATGATCTCTCTTGCTAGTTCCTGTCAGTACTCTGGATGCAGTCCTGGACATTTATGAAATTAATCTGCCAGTGCTGCTGCTACTTGCACAGGCCTGTCACCACTATGCATTGTTAATGGAGCTGGCAGCACTGCTGGAGTGCCTTGGTCTGAACCCATAAGGTGTCTTTGTGGAGCGAACCGAGACCAGCATCGCCTCCAGGTGTTAGAAATTTCTTGTTTTTTTCCCCTATTGAAAACAAGTCATTATTGAGCAGATGGAGAAGTGCCAGCAGGCACCACACTGCCTGTCAGGCTGAAACATGTTTAGACAATAAAGTTAATTTGCTCAGTTTTAGACATCCCCACGTGTTGGTGAATGCCTTTGCTGGAATTCAGTTAGATTACTTTAAAGGAAATTGCTGGGTTTGTGATTGCCGTTGCTCATTCCTCTCGCAGTGGCTCCTTTCATTTCTTTCACAGCTCTCAGTTTTCTTTCAGCAAGTTAAAATATGATCTGGTGAATGAAACTGTTTATGGCAAACATCAAATAGCTGAGATGCATATATAGACATGGCATGTGCTAATGATGTTCCAGTGGTATTTTACATTTAATTTGTGTAAATGTATACAGTATTTTGAGTTTTCCAGTATTAGGTGTTACACACCTTTCAGCTCACAAGATTGCAGGACATATTAACATAATATGCTGCTACAGATTAGAAGTAAAATAAAGATGCTTCATCATCTGTGGTTCAATGGGTAGAGCAGTCGACTCCCAACCAGAGAGTCGGAAGTTTGAATCTCGTTGCCTGCAGACCACATGTCAAAGTGTCCTTGGGCAAGACACTGAACCCCCAAGTTGCCACCGATGGTTAGAGCCATCGGTTGAGTTGGCGCCGCAGATGGCTGCCTCTGTTTTGTACCGGAAACAAATTCCTTGTGTGTAACATACTTGGCCAAATAAAGTTGATTATCCTTATCATCCTAAAATATTAACCTCTAGGGCACATAAAAGTATTAATAATTATTTTGATGCTTTGTGTGTACTTCTAAACACAACTCCAACAACTTAAATGGAGGTTGTATTGTAGGCGCAGAAATAAAAAAAAGCTGACAGGACAAATCAAAATGCAAACCAGTTGCTAACACAGGCACTAAAGGTTGTGTGACTTGGACAATTCAGGTGATGTCATGCCATTTAATGGCCTGGTATCACTAGTTATTGGGACCATACTTATGACTCAGTGGGGCCCTACTCCACCTAGTAGAAGGCCCAGTAGATACTCGTTTGATACATGCTGTAATGACGGGCCCTCTAGCAATGATAGCAATAAAGAATGAGCAACAGAGGAAGTTAGGTCCCTGTTAGGAGGAAGCTGGGATGACTGGATGTTCACACAGGAGGCTGGAGTTCAAGTCCAGTGTAAAACCTATGTGTTTTTTTATGATGACTGCACAACGTAACTGCATGTTGATTATTATAGCAACCATGACAAAAGCACTGTAATGTAAAGTACTTATTTTAACTCACAGTCTTTTCCTAGACCTAACCAAATTATGTTTGTGCATAAAGAAGGTATGCTCCATATTTCTTATTGTAACCTTGACCTACTGAACCTGCTCAGTTTGGTAGTAGGTGGATTATGGCCCTGTTAACCAATAAATACAGCCCAGACAACAAGTGATAATGGGCCTTTGAATGGCATGATAACACCCTAATTGGGTATGTACCTTAACTAAACTGTAACTTTAGTACATGTAGCAAGATCATCCAAAGTCCTCAGGCAGCATCAATCAGGAGTAATAACTACATACAAGCTAGGTGAACAAACAGTGAGCCTACCTTAGCTCTGGTAGGCTATATCAATAAATGTGGCGAGCCCTGAAGCTCCAAAGTGACCTGTTCTGCATTTGCTGACATACAGGCTGCAGGGGCAGCTGTGGCTCAGGAGGGAGAGCGGTTGTCTCCTGACTGGAAGATTAGCGATTCCCGGCTTGTCCAGTCCACGTGTTGAAGTGTCCTTAAGCAAGACACTGAACCCCCAGTTGCTCCTGGTGATGACACCGAATGTGTGAGTGCTTGTGAATGTGAATGTCCAAATGGTGGGAAAGCACTCTGAGTGTGCTGTAAAGCATGGAAAAAGCGCTACACAGGTGTAAGACCGTTTGCCATGTAGGCCACAGTACAAAAAGCGCAGAAGGCAGCAGGTCTGTATGAGAGCTGGTAGGGAGAAATTTGATTCAGTCAGTTACCACCTGCAATGCTTAAAGCAAGATGCCTTGTCACACAGTACTCAAGTGAGCGTTTACAGTGTTTAAGGTTGTAATGCTTTCATTTAAATGGCTGGCAGTTACTGTGGTACATATGAAAGTCAAGCAGCAGGAGAAGGTGAAAGCTTTTATCAGTGTCAAACTTATGGTGTGGGCATACAGCTGTTTCCTGGAGACAGCACTTACCAATGTGAACTTGATCTAGGTTATATAGAATTCCTAAAAATATCTGTAGCACAGCTGAAATCTCTGGCACAACTTCACCCACTGCCGAGGTGCACAAGCAAGGGACAAACTAAAAAATAAAAAGTCTGGCAACACTTGTGGTGTTTTTGAGCAACTTTAATGTAAAGACCAACACTTTTTGGCGTGGAGCCTTTGTCAGGCTCTCAGAACCTGGCAATGGCCCGTTCTTGTTTTTGAAAAATATCTGTAGAAAAGATTAGTTTGTTTTGGGGAAGTCAATGATTAATTGCTGTTAATAACTTACTAAAAAGTAGTGTTGGGAAAATGTGTTCATTTTTGTGATAAATGTGAATGATTAACGGTACTATGCAGCATCTGTTTCTACGTTTTACTTCCTGTGGCTAAGGCATGCCCACCCTAATTATGGACAAGAAAAAAGCCAGATGGCTCGTTGGAAAAAACAAAAGTAGTGTGCACGTTTTGCAAAGCCAAATTTAATTATCACTGAAGTACTTCATCTTTTGATGTATCACCTGAGAGCAAAACATCCAGGTGCTACTCCTGAGACGTCAGGAACGCCCCGCGTTACTTTACTAGTGTGGTACTCGACTTGGGTTGTTATCTAAACAAGCAAATGATAAGGTAATAGAGGCTTTAGCTAACTGGATGGCTAAAATAACCATAGGTCACAAGTGAAGTTTAAGTTAAAATGACACTATCAAACAAATATTATTTGAAATAGACTTCTTTTGCATTTATTCTACACTAATGTGGTATTCAAAGTGGAATGGCTAGGAGTTCACATTTGCACAATTAATCACAGTATAATGATACATTTTTAATCAATTCACAGCTCTAAATAAAAAAAAAAGTAAATAAAATTGTTACGGCTAGCTGTCAGGACCGGGAACAGAGGACCCAGTAAGTGCAGTACTCGGACACAGACCTCAGAGACAAAAAGGATTTTTAATCAGGGAGGGTAACAGAAGGTGTAAAGAGTAGTGTGAACGTTACGGCCGGTACGGGTGACTGGGAGCTGTGTTGACTGGACCACTTGGTGAGCAACCCGGGGTGCAGTGAGCAGAGACAGCCACTGGATCTGAAGAACGATGCTGTGCAGGGAGGCAGGAGGTGGTGAGATGACCGCAGGCCGGTGCGTGGGTCCGCTGGTGGGGGAAGCGATGGCTCACAGCTACAGAGATTGCAGCCCAGTTCAACGCCAGCGTGGAAGGGGTGTCTGGGAAGCTGAATCGCCTTGGATGGCTCGTACCGTCCCACAGGATAATCCTTAAAAAAAAATCTCAGTTTGCGAAGAGACAGCAGGGTGCAAAAAAAACCACCAAACATAACCCAAGCTTCCTTGAACAAAAGCTCATTCAAAAACGGCTCAAGGAGAGTTCTACTGGTACAAAGCAAAAATCTGTTTGTACAGCGATTCAGAGTTCAGTTCAGATCAGTACTGTTCAAATAAATGCAAAAAACACAGGGATCATCAAGACACAAAAACAAGGAAACACAGATTAGTCAGATTGGACTGCTTACTGATGATAGCAGGACGTCAAGAGATCATCTGGCGATGAGGACACACCAACGCTCACCTTAAGTACTGCATCAAAATGTGCAGTGTTGACTGTCAGAAAAGGGGGCGACTGTGGTTCAGTGGGTAGAGTAGTCGTCTCCCAACCGGAGGATAGGAGGTTCAAATCTCGATGCCTGCAGGCCACGTGTCCTTGGGCAAGACACTGAACCCCCAAGTTGCCCCCGATGGTTAGAGCCATCGGTTGAGTTGGTGCCACAGATGGCTGCCTCGATTCTGTACCGGAAACAAATTCCTTGTGTGTAACATACTTGGCCAAATAAAGGTGATTATCCTTAAAAGCAGTACCTGGATACAACACCAGGTGGTGCCTCTTGCTGTTTAATGACATGGAGTTACATATGTTTGATGGTGGGTGTGTCCAACAGTTTTTTTGCAGTTTTTTGGCATCAGCATTGGGGCATATTGGGCACAGTCATGCTCACCATGGAAGAAAGACTGAATACATTATTAGTGGGAGGAATGCACTGGTGTTGGCCCACCTGCTGGAACCCCTGCAGTTTGCCTACCAGGCAAACAGGTCAGTGTATGATGCAGTCAACATGGCACTGCATTACATCCTGCAACGTCTTGACTCCCCAGGGACCTATGCACCTCAGGGGACCCCACTGTTAAACTCCTGAAGCTCGCAGATGACACAGTGGTCATCGGTCTCATCTGTTACAGGGTCGAGTCGGCGTATAGACAACAACCTAGAGCTGAACACACTCAGAACAGTGGAGATGACAGTGGACTTTAGGAAGAGCCCCTCACCCCACTCCTTACCATACTGCAGCACTGTATCAGCAGTAAAGTCCTACAAGTTCCTGGGCTCCACTATCTCCCAGGACCTGAAGTGGACGTCCAACATCAGGACCATCACCAAGAAGGCACAGCAGAGGATGTACTTCCTGTGCCAGCTCAGGAAGTTCGACCTGCCCCAGGAGCTGCTGATACAGTTCTACAGAGGAATCATGGAGTCTGTTCTCTGCACCTCCATCACTGTCTGGTTTGGCTCAGCAATCAAACAGGACAAGTACAGACTTCAGTGGACAGTGAGGACTGCAGAAAAGGTCATTGGTGTGACCCTGCCCTCCATGGAGGACCTGTACACCTCACGGGTCAAAAGGAGGGCGGAGAGGATCACTGCAGACCCCTCACACCCTGGACACAATCTGTTTGAACTCCTCCCCTCTGGACGGTGTTACAGGTCACTGTGCACCAAGACAACCAGGCACAGGGACAGTTTCTTCATCCAGGCCGTCACTCTGATGAACACTTAACTATGAATGAAGCAACAGGACTTGGCATCCACCGCAGTGGTTGTAGATAGTACTGCTACATTCAGCATTCTATTAGCTCTAAATGTGTACAGTATATATATGTATATAATGTCTATGAATACTACCTCTTCTTCTCCCGTGCTTCCCCTACCTTTGATTGCACTATTCTATTGTCTGTCTGTTGCCTAAAACACACTGAGAGCTCCTGTGCTGGAGACGAGTTCCTATGCTCAACATACTTGGTGATTAAAGCTGATTCTGATTATGAATCAGGCGGGGTGTTAGTAGTGGCCAATTGAATCAGCTCCTCACCACCCCTTGTAAAAGCACTGCAGGAAACCTGCCATGCACCTGTGGTTAAAGGTGGTCTGAGCAGGTTTTACTGCAAATGCAGTTTTGGGTCACCAAAATTTTACTTCGCTATTGAATCAGCATGAACATGGCCTCAGCTGAAACAGCACCATGTAAAATGAATGAGGACAGTGTTATCGAATGTCACAGAGAAGTGACAAAATAAGTGGTGAAAGCCCCACAACCCTTCAGCTCAGCAGCATGTCCAGGCTTTAGGTTTGATAGTTCATTATTCTAGTTTCTAGCATCAGTGTCAGGCTGTGTGGAATCAGTCTATAAACTCAGCTGCTGTTGCACTGAATGGAGGGGGGAAAAAACGGCACACGTTTTTAAATAAACTTTGGATTTGATAAGGGATTTGAAAGGATTTCAGTTTAATAAGTGAATTTGGAACAGATTCAGATTTGATAACATGCTGTCGGACCCTGTCCTCACTCAGGTGTCATCTTGGCACTGAAATGTGAGAAAATTCAAAATGATGCTTCAGGAGTGGAAAAGCAGGCTCTAGGAAAGTGGGTACACCAGAAAGGTAAATTAGAGCACTTCATCAAAATAAAAGCCCTCAAATGCACTCAGCATTACAGATTGATGAGCGATAACCGTATTTGAGGGAGGATTTTTTTTCTTTCAAGGACAATTTACCCTGTGGTATTGAAATGGTCGCTCTCAGCACACAGACATGGCCAACGTGTTTGGAATGGCAGGTGAGATTAATGACGTCAAATTCCTGTCAGTAGTATCTATGACCTGTGTGCTTGTATAAAGGCTGAGCTGGGTGAGATATGCGGGAGCATGACTGTTCTGCAGTGATGGCTGCCTGTCTATTTAGTCTGCTCTCCATCAGATTTGGCTGCTGCTGCTATTACCTCCCAGATTTGTCACTGCCACTGACAGCCAGCCATGAATAATCTTCATGAATATTCTTTTGTTGCCTGTGCTGCCTAGCCGACGGTGTGTTTACACTGTGTGGCTGAACCAATTGTCCAAAGCTGTTCCGCGGCCAAGAAACCTGAGGTCACGTATGTCATGACTGATGACAGGTTCATGCAAGTGGTGACGCTGGCAGCAGAGAGGAAGCTGTTGCTCGGTTATTGCTGCAGCGTGAGGCACCCAAACAGAAGATTACATAGGTGGGGTCAAAGTTCATCCACATGATGATTTTTGCAGCGGTGCTCTCAGCAAGTGTCACTTCAGATTGAGATGACATCTGGGGCCAAACTGCAGGAATACCATTTCTCTCACTTCCTTCCCTTTCTGCAGCTTCTGGGGGAAATTAATTGCATCATGCCAAAAACTATTTCTTTTAAGCTCTGCTACCTCCTCCTCGAGTCTTTATCTCCTGGAGTTTTTTCTTGGGCTTACATGTTTAGTTCCCCATGGCATTAATGTAGAAGACCACAGTGCTGATACACCCAAGTTAGATTAACTGCCAAAGTCCTCACTCCTTCATATATTCTTCACTTCATTTTTGTAAGATACAGAAAAGAAACAAAATCAGTGATATGAAACAAGACCCGGCGTGTGAAGGTCCCATGGTAGCTGTAGATATATAAACTTAAAAAGTAAGCGTTTAAAGTTATCAGACCTGTGGGCTCCTGAGTGTCCCTGTGGCACACAGGAAATATTAAAAGTTGAAGGGAGACTTGGAAAAAAAAACAGAAACCCATAAAATTATTAAATAAATAATATGGCATGTCCCTCATTGTAGTGAACAAGGGCACTGCAGCAGCGCCTGTTCACCCTTGTCAAGGTTAGCAGTGACCCTCCTGTGCACAGCAGGGGAGGTTATGCAGCATGAGCAGCAACACCTGTGTGTCTGTTATCACAGCAGGAGATCTTCATCACCATCTTCTTTACTTCCTCCTTCTGTCAGTACATTTGAATCGGTGCCAGTTTTTGTGGCTCATTGTTGCCCTTTTATCTAGAATTGTACTTTGTAACGTTAAAGTGTCAGCGCTCCAGAGTGCAGTCGAGAAGTGTAGGGGCAGGATGAGCAAAACTTGACCCTCCATCTGCAACTACGCTAGAGCAGGGCTGGATAGTAATACTGATCTCTCAGTTCAGTTTGATTAGATTCCATTTGATCTGATTCATGATGATTCATCTACCTCAGATGCTACATAAAATGTTTTTCAGAATTTTGGGAAATTTTTAAATTAAATTAAAAATGAAATGGTTTTCCACATTTAACAACAAGTGAGTAACACTGTTGTTTCCTTGAGTATAAATTATATGAGGTTCACATTATAGGCAAAATTGTAAATTCATATGCTTGTTATAATAATGTGGACCAAGGATTTACTTTGTTTGGCAAATGACAGCTATGATAGCTATGAATAAATATATAATGAATAAATAAAATATACAATTAAGATAACATGACATGTATATTTTTAGGTCATCATATGCAATACAGCTGAACATGAATAATAAAAGCCTGCACCACTAACCAGGGTGTCATCATTAGGCACAATTTTAAAAAAATATTGCTAGTCCATCCAGTATATACAGCAGCAGACGGTTAAACTAAATCCAGGCGTCCACTTTAATGAGCAGCGTGAGCGCAAACGGGACAGAAACTGATTCGTCTGTACTGTTTGTGTTAACATCAGCCTGATTATCTGCAGAGAGCTGCTAGCTAGTATTAGCTCCCGACAGGAACACATTGAATAAAGTAGAATCCACATAGTGTTCACCCAGTGTTCTCAGTCTCACATCTCCTAGTCAGAGATACAGTAATATCTCTCCAACAGATCACCATCCAGTCATAACAGTCTGGAAGTCACGGCCCCCATAGATTCATGTCAGTTTACTGAACGTAGCTAATATAGCCAGCTATAATTTACAGTACATATTTTTGACATTTTACACATCATGCAGCCTGAACTGAACCACTAATGATAAGTAACCTGTAGATGCCTAATAGTACCACAGTTATTTTTACTGAGAAAAGGCACAAATGCATAGATTGATCTTGGGATTTCAAGAATCGTTATTGAATCATTTAAATAAAAAAATAAAAAATCCCAATCAGAAGATTGAGATTTTTATCTGGCCCTACTGTTGAGGTGCTCTTGAGCACAAAACCCCCAAACCTTTCTTGTGCAGCTGTGGTGTGGTTGGGAGTTTGTATGCCACATTGTCGGATCACATTGTCCGACTAGGGGCAAAAGAAAATATAAAGTGAGGTGGGGATGAGAATGATCTGATCTAGCCTTTTATCTCCTGATGCAGTAAACACAGGGTGTCTGGTGATTTGATACCAGTGTCCTCTTTTTTATTCAAATATAAAATATGCATACCTCACCTGGAGCACATCAGAATCATTTTGATGTAAGGTAACATTAGGTCAGGGATTTCTATATTGCTGAAATCTGAGTCTCCAGCCTGTCGTGACTTGCTGACTGTAACTGGAACTTTTCAGAATGACATAGCAACGACACTGTGGATCAGTCATGACTCGGCTGATAACCTGATCTGATAACTAAGTATCAGGGCCGATACAGATCATGTATATCAGTGCCTGCCTAAAGGGGGACAATGGTGCACACTTTTAGACAGTCAGTTTGAGAATTTCAGATGCTGATTGACCACAGCCACTCCAGCTCGAGCACCTTTACACTGAGCGGTTCCCATTGAGTTTTTTGCAATTTGCAGCAGAGTGTGTGAAACAAGCTGACTTTTTGTGGACCCTTACT
>NW_018127957.1:655406-664648 GCF_001952655.1 Monopterus albus
TGTCTTTTTGTGGACCCTTACTTCCCCATCCCCCCCCCACTCCAACCCCCCGGTCCTTCCGCTTCATTTATACTTTTCTTGGATGCACATTTTTTAAAGTTAGATCTCTTTCTCTTTTCCTCCTCCTACTCTGACTTCTGTTTGGCTGTGTTTGCATTTCAAATGCTGACTGCATCAGGAGTGGGTATCGGGGTTGTGGCCCCTGTGGCCTCTGAACTCAGACAGATAAACGTAAAGGATTACATTCATGAGCGAGGAGCTGGTGGATCATGCCCTGTATGGGAATGAGCAAGCTGTAGCATCTCTGCCTTCGCCGAGGAACATATTAGTCTAGTCTAGGAAGACTGGAGACACATATCTGTATAAGCCTCATTCTGTTTTATGAGATTTATCACTGCCAGTGGCTACAGTGTGATGCTGTGGTTTTTATAAGATTGCTGTTACAGTAGGCCCTGAATTAGTGATTCAGTCAGCAAGACCCTCAAGTGTAGGTGCAGCCTCACAGGTGGAGGTGGTGGAAAAAAAGGCACGGAGAGAAATAAAGGAAGTGGGAGAAGAGAGGAGTCTGTGCAGTACAGAAGGAGGTAGAGGGATTATTGATTACATTGGTGGGAGCTGTTGGGAAACAGCATGGAAATCAGCTGGTGGCCGGCTTTCTGTCTGCTGCAGCTTAGCACATCACCTTTCATCCTCCCCCCGCTGTCTGATCTAGCAGGCAGGCCTGAGGTGAGAGTAACTTGGCGGAGGCATCTCTGGATCGGTCCTTGAACATGTGTGTCCCTGTGCTCTCGTGGCCTATACCCCTAATCTCAGCATCAATAGTGTCTGAGCAGATGGCGCTGTGTCTGGGGTCACAAAGCGCATAGGCAGTGATAACAGGGTATGAGAGTATGATGAGGCTGGCCCAGACAGTGGAAGGATGATGCATGGATGACCTACAGTAAGTAGACATTAAAAACAGATCTACTTTGTTTGCCCTAGCATTGGGCGGCCGTTGACACATGTTCGTGAGTTGGTTTAAACACATCCACCTCGATACTGACCTAGAAAAGTGACGAGCCCAGCAGAAAGCTATCACTGATTGGTACATTTGCTTTTCCCATGCTGTGTTTCATATAGAAGCTCCTTGCTGGTGTTAGTGTATTATGAAACTAAAGGAAATTTTCTGCCACAAGTGGAACAATGGCTCTGTTTAGAAAATAACTTATTTGTTGAGTTAAACTAAGGTGGCACCCACATTTTAGGAAGTATTACTGCTCATTGTCAGTTTATTCTGGTTTTATTCAATGTACAGTTTAAATCTATTGCAAAATAATCCCCTAAAGGTACTGACAATATTGATTACAGTAATTTTTTTATGGCTTGATTAATTACTAAAAACAATTTTGTGCTTAAAGTGGAGTTTAAACACTGGGGATTTTTTTGAGGGGGAGGTGCTATAATTATGCCAGCACTGGTCATTTGTATTCAGAAGCATTCCTACAATTATGGGATTTATCCCAAAATCTAACTCATGGATAGAAAAGCTTCTGAAGCAACATTTTAGATCTGTTAAAGGTGAAATTGCAAGAAGGTGCTTTATTTTAGTTTTATTTTTTAAACAGTTTTGAGTAGTGTTGACAGGCCTGTATAGTAACGTGTTTTTTTTAAAATATATATAAGGGTGATACAGTCATGGCCAAAAATATTGGCACCCCTGCTTTTTTTTCCCTCTGCTTTCTTGTGTTGTTGCAAAGCAAACAAAAGAAATAAACATGAGAATACCAAAGACTTTGTGATTGCAACAATTTTCTGGGACAAGTGGTGCATTATCTGACAGAAATGCAGGGGTGTCAATATTTTTGGCTGTATCTGAAAACCAAAGTACCTTTCTTTCTTTGAAACAAAGCCAGTAGGCAGAAGAAAGCACAACAGCTCTCAGCTGAGCTCAACTCAGCTTTATCTATATACCACTTTAAATGCAGCACACTTGAGTCTAAAGGACTTCACATACAGAGGCTAAAAGGAAAAAGAGGAAAAGAGCCATAAGAATAATAATAATATCACAGACTTAAGATAGTGGTAAGCATTGTTCCTCCTGGATCTGAGGTTTGACAGTTGGTCAGAGCCTCCTTTCCAGCACCCTGACATAGGCCTTCCTAGGGAGGCTGAGAAGTGTGATACCCAATAATGGGAGCACACTCTCTGCCCCAGTCTGCCTGTCTTCAGGCACTGTCCCCATCCTCCATGTGACATTGAAGAGGCGTTTCAACCAAGACAGCCCAACTGTGTCCAGAGCCTTCAGCAGCTCAGGGTGACTCTCATACACTGCTGGCACCACGCCACCAAGGAGCTTTTTGACTACCTCAGAGACCTCTGCCAGAGATATGTGTGATACTTCCCCTGAGTCTTCCAACTCTGCCTCCTCCTTGGAGCACATGTCAGACAGGTTCAGGAGTTCCTCAGAGTGCTTCTTCTACTGCCCGAACATATCCCCATTTTGAGTCAGCAGTTCCCCTCCCCTGCCTGGTCCAAGCTCTGCTTTCTCTTTCTGAGGCATTGGACGGTTTGCCAGAACTTTCTTGAGGCCAGCCAAAAGTCCTTCTCCATAGTCTCCCGAACTCCTCCCACACCTGAGTTTTTGCATCTGCAGCCATCTGAGCCACAGCCCTTTTGGCCTGCTGGTGCCTAACAGCTGCTTTAGAAGACCTCTGGATCAACCAAACCTGGAATGCCTCCTTCTTCAGCCTGACAGCTGGTGTCCACCAGCGGGTCCTGTGGTTGCCGCCATGACAGGCACCAGTGACCTTCTGGCCACAACTCAAGAGTATCTGCTTCTACAGTGGAGGGTTTGAACCTGCCCCTTTTGGATTCCCTGACCCCAGCCTCCCCTAAGACGTTAAAGAAATTCTTCTGAATGTATGAGTTGAAGAGCTCATGGACAGGGGTCTCAGCCAGGTGTTCTCATTGCACCCTCCCTACGCATTTGGGTCTGTCCTGCAGCCTCCCTCGCCATCTGGTCCAGCTCACCACATAGTGTCTGCATTTCCAGTCCAATTACACTTGATTCATTCAACTGTACAGATTAATGTGGTGTGGTAGTAGCCTCTAATTCCGCTGCTAATATAGCCTCAAGCCTCTAGCCTCAAGCAGAGAGGCTACAGAGGTTTGGTAAGTTCTTCTTTGTAACTTTCCAGATTTCTTTTTCACTTTCTATCTTGTAGTCTTCAGACCCAACCAACCTAGAGTGCAATCACATTTATCAGACTTCACACAGCTCCCTTTGGATCTAAAAAAGGCTTTAAACATATGCCGTAGCACCCAGTCCAGGTATCTGTCCTGGAGGCAGTTCATCAGGTCGGTTAATTTACTGTATTTACCATGCTATAAGAGTAAGTAAAGATAGGTGTTGTCAGCATAACTAAAAGAAAGATTGTTATGGATTATGTTACATAAAGGTTGCATAAAAATGTAGAAGAGACTGGGATCAAGTAGCCTATAAACCCTTGGAGGGCATGGCAGAAAAAGGCTGTGCTTCAGCCTAAAAGTAAGAGGTTGGTGCAATTTGTCAGACTCGGCTGCTAGAGAAAGGTCATTTTTCACTTCTAGTTATGCTAATTTGCTAACTGACATCCCACTTCTTTGCCACTTCTATTCATATTATAAGTCATGTACAGTACTTAACAGCTAGGTAATTTTAACTTGTCAGTAGCAAGTGCAGTGGGGGGTTATAGCAGCACTGATGTGGTTGGCAGAGAGGGATGCATACAGAACAATGTATGACATGTTTGGTATTGTCCCTCCTAAGGGACTGTATCTCTAATTATATGCACTCAAAAGTAGGATATGTATTGTTTTTGTAGCTCCACTTCACCCCCTTCGTTCTTATCCCCCTACCACTCCGTCACCCATTTTCTGCCAGACTGGAAGACCTGTTGTTAATGAAACCTGCCAATCATGGAGAGGGAGTGGGGGAGGGAGCAGAAGAGAAAGAAGGTTCCTCATTTTCCACACAGTGTTTTACAGCATTGCTTACTTTATGATAATGGAGCCCGTCACGTTTTCGTTTTAGAGATGGTAGTCAAGGACACAACCCTTAGCTTAAACAGCGTTTGTGTGTGAATGTGTGTGCATGTGCCTTGTCCTCAGTCTGTATAAATGCATGAGTACATTTAGGGAGGGTGGGTCAAGTAAATGGGGCTCAGATTAGGAATGCTGTCAAAAGTGACAGCTCTTTTTTATGCTGTATTCAGAGAAAGGAAGAGGGTGAGTAACGAGCTCTGTTGCACAGTCTGACACACATATGAGCCTCCTTTTACCTCAGCGTCCTTGCTACCATGTGTTGTCTGTATTTAATTAAGAATCTGCTTGAGAGGCAATGCAGCACAAAGCAGAATGAATCTGTAAAGGCAAAGAAGTGAGAGCATAAGTAGAATAGTTTATAGAAAGTTTCCTTTAGGCTCTTAGATAAACTCTTAAATTCTTCAAAAAAAAAATATTGAAGGACATGAGCCCTTCTATATGCAACAATGAATATAGTAGTTACCTGTGAGTGGAATATGCTGAACTACATTTACAATATTTGTATTACATTACATCAGGTACTTAAAAGATATTGTTTAAATTGAAGTCAGGAACATCTTCAGTCTACTAGGAGATCAGGTATGTATATCCAGCTGAAGCTGTCTGCCGTGAGAGCATAACATTTATCAGGAGCACGCTTTGTCTCTCAGAACTGTATCAATATTTGCAAGAGTGTAACACAAATAGGAATTTCCATATAAATATAAACTGTTAACGTACTTCTCAATACTTGTAGTGGTATCATGTGTTATGTCATCCCTGCCTTTCACCCACAATGCACTGTGGTAAACATTGCGTTATGTCATTATGTTTTAGGTCCACTGGCCTTCAAATGCAGCCTTCAAAGGATGCGCCAAATTCCAGTGCTATACTACTAATACTCCTACTGCAACTAGAACTATTAATGCTTCTACTACTATTGCCCAAAGTGTCTCTGTGTTACTAAGAACTACTGTGCAACACATTTTGGCTGGGTAGTCGCACACACCTACTGCATAAGCAGACTAGAGCTGATCGACATGAAGTTACCTGTTTTGATCATCAGTTCATTTCAACATTTTAAATAAAAACTCCAGCACTTTGCTTCTAAATAGTGAGGATTTGCTGTTTTCTTGTTTTTATGTGATAATAAACTGAATATCTTTGAGTTTTACTACAATAGACATTTTGATGCTTGTTTTTTGTGACACTTTAAAGAACAAAATGATGAATCAGCTAATTCAGAAAAACTGAAGCTGCAGTCTTAATACTGACAGAAGTAGTAGTTAAGACATAAACGTCATTTTGGGGCATATCTGAAAAGACTGATGCTGTCTCACATGATTGCAGATGTCGCTTAACAAGAAAATTTAATCACAGGTAATAAGCAACGTGCAGAGTTTGGGGTTGTTTCTTAATAGAGGGCCAGTCTCTGCATCTCATATGCCATGTTGCTCTTAATTAATTTACTGTTGCTAGTAGTGTTCCTGCTATTGCTGATACTATTTTTGTTAAAGTGCTACTTTTATTTCTACCACTACAACTGATGCAGTTGCTGCTCTTGCTGTAACTCCTAACACTCTTACTGATAGCACTACTGCTAGTATTGATAAAGTCTACTACAATCAGCTTCACCCTATCCCAGTGTATCCCGAGCCATAGTTTGATGATGTAACATTTCATTAAATGTATAGGTTGCTGTGATAGTTCTCCTAGCTTGAATCTGAGATATGAAGCCTTAGCTCTGAGGAGCTGACATGACCACTGGACACCTGACCCAGGACTGACCTCTGCTGCTCCTGCAGTACTGGGGGGCTTTGTGGGGATTTAGGCTCAGAGTTTACCAGAGGACCTCAGGGCTGTTTGCTCTGCCCAAACGCTGACTAGCTGTCTGCTGGTGAGGGGAGGCAGAGATAAAAAAAAACAAAAAAACTCAGCATGCGTACTGGTGTATGTGGGCATGCAAGTTTTGACCTAGCCAGAGGCATGAATAAAAATGTCCGGTAATTGCCTGATTCTGTCACTGACATCATTACCACAGGTGTTTGAGCCCTTCCTGGTGCAGGTGGAGATGTAACCTGAGCTTTGACAGAGAAACAACCTTTTTTCCTCAGATTTTTAAAGATTTGGCATGAGGTTATAATTATTAGGTAGGTAGGGGCCCTTTCACTGTCACTGCATTTGACAGTTGGTCTTAATGATGTTGACATTTCAAACATGCTTGGGGGAAACTGTTGTTCGGAGTGATCGACCTCTCACTCTCCCTTCATGTTATGAAAAACAAAATCACTGGCATATGAAATTTGCACGGTGGAGACGGAGGAGGAGAAGTGGTTGTAGCAGGAACGGGGAGGAGGGCACAGGTTTTTTTCTACTTGATTAGGCAGCTGAAATCATCCTTTGTGAAAGCACAACAGGCAAAGGAGGGAGAGAAGCTAAACCTCCCAGAGGAAGGCCTTTTGGGTTCATTGCTGCTGGATTGATGCGGGTGTTTGCGGGGGGTGTTCTGGGCTTGGTTTCAGGGGCGTGGGCCTATTCAGAGGCGAGGCTGGAGGCTCCCTGGATTTATTCCGGTCCAGTGGGTAGCTGCAGCAGTGCTGGTGTTCTGTGCTGGAGGATTTAAACCCCTATCGCAACAGCAAAGCAGCATGTTACTTGCAGAGAAAAGGAGAGCAGAGAAGCAAAACCGTATACTGTCATTATCAGAGTCTACAGGAGACTGAGATGGAGGCATCACAGAGAGAGACTGCTGCAGAAAAAGAAGCAGAAGGAGCTGATGGAACAAAGAGTCACAGTGATGGAAAAAGTACAAGATGGAAGAAGAAATGACTGAGCAGAAAGTGTGTAATGCTTCAGTAACTATATATCTGTTCAGCTGTAGACTACAGGAAGAAGAGTGAAGAAGAGAAGGAAATTAGTAGAGGAGGGAGGAGGAAGATGAGAGGGATACTTAGTGACTATGTGAAGGATAGAGAGCCTGTTGTCCACTGTTTGAACACAGCAGAGCCACTGTCTGCAGCTGCATGGTCCCTGTGGCGGAGCTCCATCTGTGGGACTAAATGTATCACAGCGGGCACACGTAAAGAGAACTTAATGTGTGCTGAGGCACAAGGCTCATGTTAGAGAAGTGCTTGTTTGTCTTTGTTGTGTGGCTTCACTTGATGCAAAGACAATCCAGTCCACACGTACTTTAAAACTGGGACTACATAATTCCCTGTATGGAAAATGTCCCCACTGAGCACCCTTACATACAAAGAGAGAATGAGAGCACAGTCTATTTATTCTAACACACAGGGGAAACTTCATTTTTGTAAACCAGGTGCAGGAGACAAGGAGCAGTTTTTGTGTATGCTGTAACTATGTCTGTCTCTATATGAGAGTTCAGTTACTTCTTTTGACTTCGGGATGAGCTTGGCAAGTTTTCTGGGACATCTTGCTTAAAGAGGTGCCCTCCAAGTACCACTGTGTACCAAAAACATAGACGTGATGCAGCGACCGGCTGTCTACCGGCCTGTTTCAGGGCTACCGATGATGAATGGACAAACTCGAGGACTGTGTCCTGGAGTTGAGAGTCTTCCAGGACTGTACAATGTGACCTTGGAACAAATGTGAAGAACATGCACAACTGTGGTCTGATTGATGATCTGTGGACCTGATCTCTCACCTCCAGGCTTAGTGGCTGCGGTGAACAGTGACATGTTGTGACTATTAGACTGATTTATTGGTCTGATGCAGGCTTTTGATTAAAAATATAGATATCAGACAGCTAGTGTCATCCACGGTGCACTGGATGTGATGCATGCTGTCATTATTAAAGCAAAATCCTCTGTCAGATCTGCCTATTAAACCTGAATCCTGTTGAATTTCTTATCAAATCTAATTCAGATTTTAACACTTGCATATAAGGTAAAAAAAAGTGATGACTTTTTGTTGAGTGAATTAATTTTGACAAAATGTAACAACAACATGACAGTCTGATGAAGTGTATCTGACACGCTGACATTAGCAGTGTTTTGTTTTTCTTCTCCTGCTTCTACATCTGGAGATTCTCTTAAAATAAGGGTGATCGGCGAGCTAGAAGAGTCGCCACTCTGTTGGTCCTGGTAGACAACGACGGTCCACAGACTGTATGCTCAGAACTGTTCTTGCAAAATACAGTAGTTGTGTGTTCCAGCTCACTACCTAAATGTTTTCTACATTACCTATTAATAAAAAGGAGTGAGAGCAGATAAAATATTAGCACTGAGCCAAAAATATAAGAAGCAAAAAATAGGGAGTAAAAATCTGCTGGTATAATGACTTAGTCACTGTATCTGTATCAGTGAAAATGTCCCGTAAGTAACAAGACATTGCAGAGATGCCAAACTAGGTTTGAGCTAATGGAGACACAGTGTCACTGTTACATAGTTTGTCCACCAGAGAGGACTGACAGGCAGATTTTTATACTGTATAATGTTCTGTTCTGTAGGTTGGTCACAGTTGTTTAAAAAATAGGATTTGTTGGTTGGTTTTAAAAAGAAAATTACCATCGACACATACCATATATCGTTATTGGAATTCTCAAATAATATGATTATCCACTTTGAAACTCCAGAATTGGTCAGGCAGTATTTATGATAGTCTTACTACTATATCAAATGCTTCTTCATCCTGATGCAGCTGAGTACTGTAGATAGTTATATAGTAACTAGTTATACTGTAGACTGTTATAATGCTAAAGGGGATATTTACTAAGGTTTTGCAGCTCATATTTAGTGCTAAACAGTGACATTAAATGTACAGTGGGTACGGAAAGCATTCAGACCCCCTTAAATTTTTCACTCTTTGATATATTGCAGCCATATGCTAAAATCATTTAAGTTCATTTTTTTCCTCATTAATTTACACACAGCACCCCAAATTGACAGAAAAACACAGAATTTTTGACATTTTTGCAGATTTATTAAAAAAGAAAAACTGAAATACCACATGGTCATAAGTATTCAGACCCTTTGCTGTGACACTCATATATTTAACTTAGGTGCTGTCCATTTCTTCTGATCATCCCTGAGATGGTTCTACACCTTCATTTGAGTCCAGCTGTGTTTGATTATACTGATTGGACGTGATTAGGAAAGCCACACACCTGTCTATATAAGACCCTACAGCTCACAGTGCATGTCAGAGCAAATGAGAATCATGAGGTCAAAGGAACTGCCTGA
>NW_018127957.1:665114-692680 GCF_001952655.1 Monopterus albus
AACAAGACAATGACCCTAAGTACACAGCTAAAATAATGAAGGAGTGGCTTCACAACAACTCTGTGACTGTTCTTGAATGGTCCCGCCAGAGCCCTGACTTAAACCCCATTGAGCATCTCTGGAGAGACCTGAAAATGGCTGTCCACCAACGTTTACCATCCAACCTGACAGAACTGGAGAGGATCTGCAAGGAGGAATGGCAGAGGATCCCCAAATGCAGGTGTGAAAAACTTGTTGCATCATTCCTAAAAAGACTCATGGCTGTATTAGCTCAAAAGGGTGCTTCTACTAAATACTGAGCAAAGGGTCTGAATACTTATGACCATGTGATATTTCAGTTTTTCTTTTTTAATAAATCTGCAAAAATGTCAAAAATTCTGTGTTTTTCTGTCAATATGGGGTGCTGTGTGTACATTAATGAGGAAAAAAATGAACTTAAATGATTTTAGCATATGGCTGCAATATAACAAAGAGTGAAAAATTTAAGGGGGTCTGAATACTTTCTGTACCCACTGTATCCATGTCTACTAAAGAGTGGGGGTTTGTGCCGGAGAAAAAGCGGCACTGCAGGAACCTGCACATCTGGTCTCATGCAACGTATATTTTAAGGTGTTCCCATTTAGGGCCACAGCAGTCAGGGAGGTGATAATGGAAATTTACACAAATACTCTCAGCACCTGATTTACCGCAGGGGGAATTACAGCTGAACGTTAATGTCGGGAGAGAGCAGGTGTAAAATTTGCAGCACTGCTGTCAGCGTGGCAGCTGTTAGTGATCTGAGATCTTGTCAGACTTAAGGACATGTTTGAAGAGGGAGAGGGCGTTTGTAAATGGCATCACTCACAGAAGGAGAATGTGAAGGAGCTGGCTTTGAGGTCCACTTACTGAACAAAATAAAAGATGACTGGCAGAAGACTACATGAATGCAGGTCCAAAATATGTTTGACACTATTAAAGTGCAGTCCCTGTAAATGTAGACTTTCTTCTGCAGTCCCTTTTGGTCCTCGTGTGTGCGATATGGGCTCCAGGTCCTTATAAGTTACCATGTATTCAAATTAACACTGCTGTAGCTGTGCTCATTAACATCATCAGTGCTGGTAAATACCCAGCTAAATTGAAAAATTGCAGTGATGCAATGTTTTGTGCAGTTTACAACAGGCTTAGTAAATATCCACCTAAATTCTTTTCAAAGGAAAAGATTAAATCCGTAGGTGTACAGCAGTTTACATCTCAGCAAGTGGCATATTGTTCTAAAAGGAATATTGGATTTCTGTTCAAAAAACCTTATCAGTGTTATTTTAAATTCTGCCTGTCTGTGGTGTCACTCGGTGTGTCCATCAGGATAAATGTAAGCTGTCATAACTGACAGGTGCTTCACAGACAAGACTGGAGCTTCTAATATGAGCAGGAGGCTTTAATATCAGGTTTATGTTGCACTGGAGTTGGATCGGATTTACCGTAAATACTGTACTAGCTTCCAAATTGTTCTAGTTTCTGATATCACCTGAACTCAGCATTGCTACTCGGTCCACTTCACAGGTTTTGCTGTGCTTCTCTTGACCACTGCACTATTTTTTCCCCAGTAGCTTTCCTACCACCTCAGCACCTGTGCTGTCATTTTCATTCTCTTCAGACCTGACTCTGCCGATCACACTGGAACAGCCTTGATTACTTCAGCCAATAACACAAGTACATCTGATTGCAAAGCCCTTTAGCCATGAATAAGAGTAATTACCAAAAATTCTGAAAACTACATGTATTCTAAAAAACACAGTATACACTATACCCCATGGTTGTACTATAATGTTTTATGTTATGTGCTACTGATTGCAGCAGTACGTGATTTCTAGATTCTTGTTGAAATGGATGATAATTATAGCCCTGTTCTGACAGATCATCGACTTCATTTTATTGAGTGGTGAGTGGAAAATGAGAAAATTGGTGGTATTTTGTCCCTAAGAGCAGCCTTTCTACTCCCAAAAATCATTAAAAATGCACAAGCAATTATTGATGCTTCAGTGACAAACCGATGATCAGCGCTTCTGTTCAAAAAGGATGGAGTAAAGGGATCTGCTGGCCGATAGTTGATCTATAATCCCTCTTGCAAATAAATTACTCTCTTTCTCAATGACTCATATACAAAAGACTCTAATTATAATCATTCTCAAGAGTTCAGAAGAATGTGTTATATTGCTAAGTAGGCTGCCCAAGCTAAGAGAGATCCCAAGACTCTACAGTACTGAGCACTGCCTGTTGCTTGTGAGGCACTGAGTGGATTTATTTCAAACTAAGACAGGTTTATGAGGGTGGTTATTGCTCCTCCCCTTCCCCTTCCCTCTGATGTTCTAGTAAATTCAACACAATATCTTTAGAGAAGCGTCTTCTCTGAGGAATGTGCCCCTCCACAGGGGACCGGGTGTATTTGTCGAAGCAATCTGTCTACTTGAAGAAGGTCTCCTGAGTGTCTTAACTCTCATTTCTTCTCTTACTGCCAAAATGAAAGAAGGCACAGAGCACTGTCTGCCCATTATCCTCAGGCCTTAGTCTCTCCTGTCTTCTTAGATGAGACTCTGGATGTGTGTGTGTGTGTTGGTCTGTACGTAGTGCATGTCTCTGCTACCGAGATGACATTCACCCCTCGTGTACCTCTCAGAGAAACCTCATCCAAAAAGAGACCTGTTGAACTGATCCTGTACACAGGGGGAAAAAAAATCGCCATATTTGATAAATGCTTCTTGTTTTACTAAATCTCAGAAATCTCACGACTAAATTAAGTGAAAAAATGTGTTGGCGTTATAAGAATATTCCAAATTAAATTCAGATTCAATCAAGCATCAGTTTTCCTTTGCAGCTTTATTCTGTGTTCATTCAAAGTGGTCATCTGTAGATCATTCTCAGTATTTTAACCATAAACTATTCCACCTATTTCATGAAATCAAATTTTCAGTAGTACACTTTTGGCAATAAAAGAATAAAAATGTACATTTTACTTGCATGCAAATGCAACCTGACTAGAAGAAACTTTCAAGAGAATAAAATTGACATGTAAACTTTGACATTAATGAAAATAATGACAAAAACAGACACATGGTTTTCACTTTTTGTGTGTCATAGTAAGAGGCTGGAAAAGACTAGTGAACCTGGGAAGCCCTAAGAAATGCAGTCCATTAAAAACTAAAAGATTCATTTTTACCTTGTGGATGTCTGGTCATTTGGTGAGCCGGAGCTCACACCTCCTGCTGGAATGTGATCTACACCGGGTGTCTGTGTGTGTGTGTGTGTGTGTGTGATTTTAATTAGTATGTTAAACTGGCCAGGTGGTCATCTCAGGATGTTGGGCCCCCGGTCTCTGCAGGACATCCCAAGATAAAGCAGAACTTGTAATATGTTAAGTGGGTCTAGGTGTGGGTGCAAAACAAGCCGACTTGTCTTTGTTAAAATGTGAATTGGCTGTCTGGTCGCGGGGAGATGCAGACATCAAAGGCAGCTGGAGACGGTATGCGAGTTGTTAGATGTGAGACAATGGTATGAGTTTTATAGATGTGTATTGTATCACTTTGGTATAAAGGGACTGCCCCTTTACCAGTCACGCAGAGAACTCTGCGCAATTGCAAAGCTGTGTACGACTTCTCTCCATGCTGCATGAAATAAAGAATTCTTCGAAGCTACTCTCCGGTCTCCGGACATCTTTGTTGGGTCTTGCCCCGTTCCCACTACCACAACCTTCTATCTGGATGGAGAGCCATGTAAACAGGGTCATTACAGGCATTAATGTAGACATGCAAAAGGCTTAAAGAAACTAATGCTTCACAGTTCAGAGCCAGAAGTCGCCGAGTTGAGAAAAGAGCAGCAGATATGCATATTCACTATAGGTGCAAGGAAATTAGAAATGATCCACTTTTAAGCCACAACATTTTTCAGCTATTAAGAGGGAACGGTTTCCACTCAGCGTCTGCTTGTGAATGGTTCTACTGGCATGTATTTAGTATGCACATACAGGCAACCACAATTACAACTAGAATCAGTTTATGTAACATGCCCAGCAATGGCTGTGGGAGGAAACTGGGGCATTTGGGAGAAAATTCACATGGAACAGTTAAATCCAAAAGCTTTCTGATACCTGTGATGGTGCAGTGCAGTTTGGATTAAATGAGTGAAATCAGCACTATGTATCACAGACCACTGATTTTACTCAAAGAAAAATGACATGTCAAAAAATAACAAGTACAGGGTGAATCAAAGATCTATGAAAGCATCAACCTGCACATTGAAAGGGTAGTCAGTTAATGCCAGTTACTGTGCTTCTGAGACTTCTGGCTCCCAGAGCTCGCTCTCTGTTGTAGAACAATGCCACCCCAAGTCCCTCTCCAATACCCCCGCTACTGACATGTTCAGCTCTCTGATGGATGGTGTAACTAGTCCGTTTTAGCCGTGGAGCTCAAAGGCCTTGTTCTCAAGTCAGAAAATGACTGTGACAAAGCAGCATTTTCTCCCAGTATTTTCTGTGGTGACATTATTACCTTTTAACCTCACATTTGTATTTGATCTCAACTTTAGTTTGGTAGTGACTGTACTGTTCCTGTCTACAGTATATACAACTTTTATCAGCAGTGTCTCAAGCTACTTTTTGCCAATAGAGGTCAGCAGAAGTAAGCCTGCTTAATGCAGCATCAAAGTCGAATGTACAGAGTGAGCAAGTGAAACATGTTGTTTTTTTTAACTGACAACCCTGCAGTGCCATTGCATTGTCTGGATGATTAACATGTGAAGTCAGAGTTGGCTGGTAGCTGTGCTGTTTCCCACGCAAAGCCCTCTGCCACTGGCTTTCCTCAAAGATCAGCTGCTCATTAGAGGATTGTTGTTGCTAATTGATCAGCGCCGTTGGGGCTGGTTGACCATCCTAACACAAACCTCGGCCGTGTCGGCGAGGATGAGGGGAGAGTTTTTTTTTCTAACTGACTGAAGCTCCAGTATAATCCAAGCAGCATGAAGCCCCAGAAATACACAACACAGACGCAGACAAACAGGAATAGCTGAAGGCGTCTCTTTCTTCCTGCCTTATATGCATTCACATTCACACTGACTGCATCTCACCATAGACACATTTTCCTTCCTCCTTCCCTCTTTTGCACTTTACTGCTCCCCACCCACCCGACTGCACCTCTTGCCTGTCCTGGCCATCAGTCAGCCTTCCCGCCGCGCTGCCGATGTGACAGAGCAGCCGTCAGAGCATCTCAGTCAGCGGCTCTGATGCTGAGCAAGAGTGACAGAGCGACAGGGTGAAATGCGCCAAACAAACAGCCTGTAATATTGCCCTGTTCTTTCACTTACAGCTCTCTGTCAAACTAGAGTGCTGACAGAGTGAGAAAAAGTGCCCTTACACAAAGACACACCCAACACAAACACATAAATACAGTATACACAAAGCTGTTTGTATTATAATTGGATCATTTCAAAGAAGCTTTCATGCCGATGCACTTTGAGTGATTTCCAGTAAGTTTTTGCTGCAAAGCCCTGTTAGCCGAACGGAGGAGTCATGAATGCTAAAACTGTAGCCCTTGTATTCACTATGTGATTTTGTCGTCGTGACCTCCCTGTGAGCAGTGCCTAGTTATTTACACAGCTTCGGGTGAGGATTATGTCCATGGGCCCTGATTGTTTCCAATGCATGACTGGCATTAATGTGTCTGGGTAGCTAAACGGAATGGGTGATGCACAGAGACAGGGCTGGCTCTTCCCTCAATCAGGGCTTGGATGATCCAGGATTACCAGAGATGGCATCCCTTCATTCCCTATGGACTGTAACTCGGTCTGTCTCCAAGATGTCTGCCTAGTGCCACATGCTAATCACTGCTGAGATGCAGCAGCTTGAAAAGACATTGTAGAAATGCTTTTTAATGTGGAGTATTGCATACAGTATAGCTGTAATTTGAGATATTACCAGTGAGTGAGAAAAGGTGTGCATGTCAGATATGGTACAGCAATCTTACCTACTGCTCTTGCTGCAGGAAAGATCCAACAACATTGGCCATGTTTTATCAATCTGCCTGCTCATATTGCACTGCAGGACCCGCTTGAATTTTCTTCACTATGTGCTTCTGCAGCAACAAAGACTTTGCGAGCCTTAACAGTGGTTTGTTTTTCGGTTATTTGAGGTACAAAATAATTAAACCATGGAGTGCCATTATTTAATTTAATGTGGAAAATCAGTCCCTTTTCTTTCTGAAATAGTCATTGTCTCCTGGCTGAGTTCTGCGGAAAAGTGACAAAAGAGATTAAGAGGCCCTAATTCTCCTCAGAAATCCACTTTAGCCCTACTAGAAAATCTAGGCTGAGGGTTGGTGAAAGCTTTATATTCATATTGCCAGACTGAGCTCCTCTTAGCTTTATGTGTCCCCAGTCTCACTTCTATTCAGCAATGACAGGTGCATCTGATAGTGTTCACCTGGGGCAAATGACTGGGATTATTTCCTGGACACTAGCTTGAAAACCCTTCTAACCTCCAGACGGACCCAGTGGGTTCTCAGACATCTGACTGCCTATTAAAAACACCATTTTCTCACTACTATGGAATTTAACTGGATAATTAGAGAGATTACAGTCTTCTTGGTTCACTGTTAGATGACCTTTGTCCTGTGCAGCCAAACAGATCTGGTTCCTTACACTGAGGCAACATATTCAGGCGCTAAGCGCTGACTGAGCACTCCTCATCTCCCAATGTGTCTTTCAAGGCATGTGTTTCTGTAAGTGCAAGTATTGTCAGTCTTGATTGTACTCGAGCACAAACAAAGATGTGTCTAACAGCATGATTACAGGCTACAAAGACTTCGCAGGCTGCCAAGTGCTGAGATCTGGCTGCTCTAAAAGGTGACGCCCATGTTCGTCACATTGGTGATGAATTATCCTACCCCTAATTGGGACAGAACAGACGCTGTCTGTCTTCAATTGGCTGCACAGCAGATTTCAGTGGCAACAGGGAGGGTCATAAATTATCTTTCAGAGTTGGCTACAAGTAGGGGGAAGGGGTTCTGTAGTGCACAGTTCTTTGGACCTCCTTACTATTTGGGGTTTGTGGCCAGATGGAGCAGTTAACAGGTAGTTAATTTGGCCTTCAGCTATGACAGAGGGAGGTAAATCAACTACTGGGCAGGCTGTAGCTAAACTCATCGTCCCTGATTCATCCCTTTTCTCAGAACCTATGGATTTCAAGACTGACCAAAGGGAGTAATCCCATTTAGAGCACCCAGTTTGGTCTAGATGTATTTATTTGTTTCATCTTTTTGAAAGGGAGTAATTCATTTTGTTGTGTCAGGGCTCTCTGTCTGAGTAAAGCATTAGCTAGCAGGTTAGCCTAATGCAATGTTCCCTTCTGGAACTTCACTCTGTGATAGCCTAAGGGTGCAAACATAAGTGGATTAGAAAACACACACAGAGAGAACCCGCTGTCTGTTTTATAAAACTCACGTGTCCTTGCATCTGAGCTCACTTTCCCCTCTTTCTCTTTTCCTTAATATGCACCAAAGAACTTGCACACAAGCACATGCATAAGTATGAAAAGACCCACATGCCGAAACATTATTTTGTGGTGATGTGTTGACTGTGGCCTGCAGCTTTGCACTGAGCATCGTAGGCGTTTTGCTCAAATCTAGCTGTGATTCTAACACGAGGTGAAGCATTATCCGGCACGACCCTGTCATGAGGCTCACCCTCTGCGGGGTGGCATACTGTAGCCACAGACAGTGGGCACAACCTCGAGCAAGGCAGCAGGGGAGAGCGTGGCCCAGAGATAATGATGCCGTGAATGTCGTGTCTGTTTTTTTGTTTTTTGGTTGTTGTTTTTTTTTTAGTTTTTATCATCGTTATGTTGCCTGCCCTGTGGCTTTTTCCACAGGCAGACCATTAGTAGAATGTGATAGTGTCCAAAGCTTTCTTCAAGTGACAAACATGATTTAATTCCACCACATGTTGTATCTCCATTTGACGAAAGGACATGGTCTTGTGCCCAGTGCCCAGATACATCATTACAGAGCAAATGTCCTCTGTTTCTCCTTCACAGAGCTTCCAGCGAAGTCTCAGTGGTCCTTGTGTTGTCTGCATTAGATAACACATACGGTCTGCCTTCCAAAAACACAAAGAGAAACATTCATTACTTCACTATTGACACAATGTACTGTAATCCCATGTGTGCATTAATATGTGAGTGGGTGGGGTAGCTTGTTTTTCTGTTCAGGCATGGCCTGAGCCAGCTGTCTTCAGACAGCATTAGACGATGCAGGCCTGACTGGGGCTTCAGTTAATTCATTGACCTCATTCTTTGATGTTGTTTATTTGTCATCTCCTGGCTGCTTAGCGGGCCTCTCTAATGACAGCTACTGCCACACGGCGGCTGAAGCTAATGCCGACCAGAGGGTGTACGTGTCTGCTTTAAGGCACAGGGAGACGAAGAGAAGTCGGTGTTGGGTTATTAAATGATTTGAAACATTATTTCAGCTGTCCATCTCATCCTTGGCAGAAACAGCACACAAAAGCAGTAATAGACTTTTAAACTAACTCTGTGAATGGTGAATGGCTGATTTAATGTCTGTATTTCAGCACACTAAATCAATACCTTGCCCCACCTTCAGGCTCAAGCACAGCAGCTCCTATAGGATATCTATAAATTGAGTGGATGATGGCAGCCAAGTCAAAGCCACCTACTCCCATTAAACCCCATCATGAGAGATAGGTCACATTGTCCAAGTGCTGACAGAGATTAATTGAGGCCATGTGACCTTGTGCACCTGCAGGGCCTGAGGGAGCATCCCAGCCCCTGCCCTTAAATAACCTTTGGTGCCCAGCCACCTTGCTGGCCATAACAGGTGAATATTTTATGAACCGCAGAGATTTGAGAGAAACTGCTGGCTTTTTTCTTTCTTTCCTTTTATACGTGGTAGCTAACCTTAGATGTGAGATGGGAGAGATTTTGGAGTTTACCTTCCCTCAGCTCAATCTCATGATTTGGCACTCTATTCCACAGATAGAGGCTGTCTCCATTTCTTGGGCAAGCGAAGTGTCAGGTTAGCTTCCCCTTGGCACTTGGATTTTGTTTTTGTTAAAAGAGAAGACCAAACATATGAGGGAGCAACTGTGCAGGGCGGTGTGGATTTTAAGAAAGGCACAGATGGCTTTGCTGAAAGAAGATACAACAAAAACTGCAATGGAAACTCTGTCATTTGTTTTTCAAATCTTAAGCTGCCTGGGACTCTGCCTCCGTCTGTTAATGTCAACCTGTCTGGCTGCGACAAACACTCAAGCTAAATCGTTTTTTGTGCCTGGGCTTCTTTTATTGTTTGCTGGTACAAAGCATGGAGGGCTTTTATAATTGGACTGGTGATTTTCAGTCACAGGTTCATTTCTGAGTGGCTTCCTTCCCTGTACACAGACACGCACTGTGTGGTTACACTGTGGTGATGATGAAGAATTTTTTTTTGTCTCATGTTGTTTTTGACTGCATTTCATAGACTTCACCTGTCAATCAAATAATGAATCATCTCCTGTGTTTCTCTCTTGGAGGAGTTTCTGTAGGTGGCATAATTACAGTTTATTACTGCTTGGGTCCTATTATTGATCATTTTGGTAGAGATCTTTGAGCATTACAACATTGTGAAAAAGAAGTTTGGAGAAATCAAGCAGTGAGATGATCAGAACTTTGAACAAAGCTCCAGGTCAGTCCCATTCATTTGGAAAAGAAAAGAAAGGCAACGTGTAAAACTAGTACCAAAACTCTCTTAGTTCTGCTGTATGGATTTACCTGAAGAGGACGCTGTTTAGATCATGAGCACGATGACTGACAAAAAAACAATGACATTTTTAAAATTCATATTATATAACCTTTATTTAGCCAGTGAGGTTTACAAAGGAGACCGGCCAGTCAGGTCTAACAAAGCAACATTATTACACGCAAAAAGTCAGTCAATACAACCTGTTTAAAATGCCTCACTAGTTCAAAAATTGTAGACACATGTGGCAAAGAGATGTCAAGGACTGTACCATAGTCTTACACCTGGTTAATGATACCAGTTTGCCCAGTTAACTTGTCTCTTCAAATTGTTCCAAGTATTTGGAGCAG
This sequence comes from Monopterus albus, assembly GCF_001952655.1. Taxonomy (NCBI): domain Eukaryota; kingdom Metazoa; phylum Chordata; class Actinopteri; order Synbranchiformes; family Synbranchidae; genus Monopterus; species Monopterus albus. The sequence continues at coordinate 675,223 of NW_018127957.1, forward strand.
AGGAAGAGAAGGCCTTCTTTCCCATCTCCATCCTAGCATAGGGAGCCGCAAGCTGATATGTATCCTGTGAGCTTAAGTTGTAGTTTGACATACAACTAATACCTTTAGCCTTTTGACTTTAAATGTTATTAAGAAAAAATGTGCAGTCAATAACAATTTGTTTTCCTGACAGCAGAAGTTACAATTTGAATCACCACGATGACAGTGATGTGTGTTGGACAGACAGGACAGAACGGTACGTTTGGCACCGCACACCGGCAAATAATACCTCACATGATCACATCTACTGTATGTTATGTTGTGTTCAAAAGTGCTGATCAAAGGTTGTGGTGTATTTGAGAGAAATAAAAAGAAATGTTCATCATTTCAGTAAATTTACTGTACTGACTACTTAATAAAACATTTAATGTGGTGAATTGCGCATGATGACTTGTCTTGCCTTCAGGCTTGATGTGGGACTTGTTGGTCTTTTTGACTTGGCCAAGACCCTTTTGACTTGCAGCAAACAACTTTGTTCCACCTCTTCAGGCTAAACTGTGAACAAGAGACCAGAATAATAAGAACAGAATAATCCTCAAAGATGTGTGCTTTATCGATGCCTGAGAGAATTACCCAGTTCTGTTTATTTCTTGCCCTGTAACAGAAGAATTTTCCCAGGAAAAAGCAACCAGATGGTGAGTTTTTCAGAGCAGTATTGTTACCTTAATGAACCTGCTGTGAGCAATCTAAGCCCACCTTGATTTGGCTCACAGTTTTGGGGGGTTTTTTTGAGACAGGGGCGCTGCTCCTTTACTTTTTAACCTTTGCTGTTATTAGTCTAGAAATAACTAGAGCTATAGGGATTGTTTGCTTCATTTAGAAATATTTTTAAAGCACAGCATCAATAGTTACACAGTTAGAACATAGATCAACTTTCTGCTGTATTAGGCTGCCAGACACTGACAAACACATGCACAAGAAAAGTACTGATTATCACTTGCATTTATGTGTTGTTGTGTGTAGTTGCTGCTGAGCATTTTCACACCACTCTGATGGAGGTTTGGGCGTATGCACACTTGTGTCTAGGTGAGACTGTGTGCATATGTGTCCTAAAGCAGTATGTGTTCTCACATTTTTGCATGTTTTCACACTGTGGTTGTGTGAGTGTTTGTGCCACTGGCGGGGCGTCAGGGGGTGGAAGCAGTGCAGCTGCACCCTGGCCCCCACCAAATAGAGGCCCGGGTGGGCTTTCAGGACAACATGAATGTTCACTTAATATAACCTAAATCAACTATGTACTGTACAGCAATGCTAAGTCAGTTGAAGGACTAATCACATGCTCCCATTAAGGTTATTGTTATTTAATTCCTCATAGGTTATAGCTGCATTTGCACCACCCACAGAGTATGCAGAGATACCTAAATCAAACACACCCTCCTAGTATTCACTACTGGAGAACTTCAGCTAGCTTTGGAAAAAGGCTTGGTGTGTTCATTCAAAATGCCACAGACATACAAAGGCCATGCTCAGAGAGAGAGGAGAAGTGAGATTTGGAGTACGAAGTTTCAAAACTGAAGAAACTGGATTATTTTTTGTTCAGTTCTGCATCATTATCAGCAAATACAGGCAAAGATGAGCCAATGTTAGCCAAAAACAAAGAGGCTGCCCTGGCTACACAGCTGTCCCTCCTTCATTACCTTGGGGCCACAGACTGGACTTTTCCACATTTGAACATTATAAAGCAATATATTTGACCAAGGCAGATCATGGCGCACTTTGCATAGCGCAAGGCCAGCAAGATGTTCACGTAGGTGATTACAGTCATTATTTTCTAGCTGCTAATGAGTTGCAAGTTACAGTGGTATAGTAGCACAGTTTTTGTGTGTTTACATTAGACGGTGTTCAAAAATGCATATCCACCCTGTTTCCATAATAGTTGTTGGACTGCACTTGCTTTGGTGTTTATATTGCTGCTGCATGACTGTCATATGGTTTTATGACTCTTTAATTACTGATTTAGGTCCGTGTTGCATCTGCCACAGTGTCCACAGCCTTTTTTTGATTAGTGCTCATTTATACTTGTGTGAGCAAGTGCTATTTTCTAACCAATTATAGTGAGGCTATACGATGGAAGACTATTGTTTGCACAAGCGACCGGAATTGAATTATGGGATGAGGGCCTGGCAGTATAGCGTGCACCCGGGCCCGGTGTTATGCTGTTCTGACACTGGTTTGTGTGTACGCATTTGATTCCATCTGTCTTCTGTGTTTGAATAGATGCATGCTTTTTCCAAATAGCTCTCCATAAACGTCAGAGCAGAGTACATCAAAAGGCTCATTGCCTCCCCCCACATCCCTACCAGGTGAAATTGCAAGCCCCCTTAATCTCAGTGTCTGCTGCACTATTCAGAATGAATTACCTTTTGTACACAAAGATGTGACACATTGTTGCATGAAAACAATTCATCCCTCTTTCCGACATCTCCTCGCTCCTCTTTTCCTGTTTTTTCAACTCTCATTTCCGTTCTGATGAGCTGCAGGGTGACGAAACCCAAGAGAGGAAAGGGGTGGGTGGGTGTCGTCTAGACGCAGTTGTTCACAGCTGAGATGAGAGCGGGTGGGGTTGAGATAATTCTTAAACCATGGGGGGTTTGAGGAGAGGAAGGTTCTGCTAGGTTTGCAGAGGTTTGTGGGGGGTAAATGGAGATAATTAGAGACATTGTGGAGGTGTGGTGGGGGGCTGAATCATCAGGGGCTGCTCCTCTCCTACATCCTTCCATCCCTTCACACATAGGATGAGATGCAGTGTTCGCTGCAGTCTAAATAGCAGTGATGCAAAGACAGATAAACCTCTGAAGCAAACACCTGCCCACAAGTAAACTTAAATCTAACTAATCCCAAAGTGAGGCCTTCATACAATGCGAATCAATGAATCTGTTAATTACTTTCTGATTTTTCATGGGCGATTTGTTTTATGGTGAAAATGACCATCACAGTTCTCACTGAAATGTTTTCCCCACGCATTTTTGTTAGTGTCCTAGTCCCATTCGGATGGATGCATATCGCAGAAACGGTAAACAGCTGCGTGTTGCACTTTAATGAAGATAGGTAAGCAAACTGGGTGCATGTAACATTATGCAAAACCAGCCACACTGTTGCGACTGTTAAAGTCTTTTCTCTTGTAAAAGTAGGCCACGGTGTTTGAAATCCTAGTGTGTTTTGTCCTCCTTTTCTTCTAGTGCTGCAATTTGCTGAATAGATGTGATCTTATACATCACTGCATTGGGCAGTGTCACCGTTGAACCGGGTGTACGCCCAACACAGGCGGAAGTATTGAGCAAATTGCGGCTTGGCACGTCAAAGTGAGGAGAAGAAGATGACAAACTAGCGATCGAATGACTGACTGACAAAAAAAAAAGAAAAAACAAAAAGTCCACAAAGATGACAAACTAGCGATCTGGGGCTGCCATGTATTGTAATGACTGACTGACAAAAAAAAGAAAAAACAAAAAAACAAAGGCTTGACTACAAGAGTCAGTCGACTGATGAGTCTCACGACTAATGAATTGACTCTTCGACTATTTGGGGGCAGCTCAGGAAGAATTTCTTTTTAAAATTTGTTTCCATTTCCAAAATTCCTGTCTGTAAATGAATTTGTGCCCCATTATTATGGTGCTAATATGAATTTGTGGAGCATTAACTTATTTAAATAATACATTCTTACATTACTCTGTTTACCTTTTTAAGAAATCATATTTTATCATTTGTCACAAAATCTAGTTTTACAAAAGCAAGATTCCTGCTCAGGTTTTCCTGAAAAAACTTGGACGATTGATGTAATTGTGGTTTAACGTCTGTGTTTGTTGCCTGTTTACTGTATGTTGTAAGGGCTTTAGGACAAAATAGAGACAAAGGTTTCTCGCCCTTTCCTGTTGCACTGACAGTAAATCCATGAGTATCTTGTGGTTTAAGAAGATTTTACTCCTCATCTGTCTTTGTTTGATAAGCTTAACCTGTTTTAATTTTCTTCCAAGTCAAACATCTGTCCATCAAATATTTAACACGTTGCTTAAATCAACATTAATGTGCTGGCGTTAAAGCACTTTTTGTATTATTCCCATCTGAAAAGGACTAAAATGTTTTTCACTGTTGATTCACCTGCCTATTTTTCCCAGTTAATAGTTTTGTCAGTAAAATGTCCAGGAAACTGTGAAAAATCCCCATCACACTTTCTGTAGGTAGGTTGGCCATATTCAAATGAATGTTTGTCTTAGTAGCAGTGCACACATTTTGAGTTTAACCTAAAAAGACTAAGAAGCTCGGTGAGAGGATTTTTAGATGAAACATTTATTATCATTATACTCACTGATGGACTTTTTGTCAGGCTGTTAATTAGTATGTTTTTGCATATCTTTTTGTAGGATAGTTACATTTTCTGTCCTCTGGCATTACACCCTTACCCTTGCTCTTGCAGTTGTCCTTTCTGTTGATGAACTAATTAGTTAACCTCGGCACTTCTCAGTATATATATTAACGTTTTCGGTTTCACATACCTGACAACATGTGCGTAATCATCTAATTATAATTTTGTTGAAATAAGCCTCTTTTGAGCCTCTGTCTGACTCTACCCATACAGATCTGTAGGAAGAAGAAAATGCAGCTGCCAGCTGCTTTTACTTTCCTGGTGAAAGAGGCTCATAATAACACACATGGCACACTATGCTGCCTCTCATCCTAACCTCAGAGCACTGTGTTGTGACAGAGCTGCTTTAAAACATGAACTTGTGTCACGTAAGATGTTCATGTGGAGTCGAACCTAGCCTGTGCAGAAGCCTTCACTCTGCAGCTGTAGAGAACTATAACCATGCCTAAACACTGCTGTGTTGTTGTTCCTGCTGTAACTTCCAGGTCTTTCTGACAGGTATCCCACATGAATCGAATGCAGTTTATCTGTGTTTTTCTTTCCTCTTCACCTCTGTGTCTCTTCTGCTGTGTCTTCTGCCTCACTTTAGACATTCTCGCCTCTTAAGCTCACTTGATCTTAAGAGGCTCAGCTCTGTGGCAGCTCTCTTGAGCACACACCCAGTCTGTCACACATTCACACTTCACTGTTACAGCGGCTATGCGATAGCCTGAGGTAGTGTTTATCATCAGTGCACATGATAAATCCAGTCAACAGTCACCTTGCTCCTTCAGGCTGTTTCGCATCGTATATGGTCACATATTGACACACACGAGCATCCTCCTTCTGGAGTTTGGGCCACATTACCAGCTTGTAATCCTCATATTCAAATCGGCATTTCCTCTATGTGACATTTATGTTGTCACAAGTGAATGAATGAGAAGGTTCAGTGTTGGACAGTAATATGTTGCTTAGTAATGTGTCACAGGAAACTTATTACACAAAGATACAGTTTGTGGCTGTGAAGGCTTTGGAGTCGTTATGTGTAATGAGGAACAGAGTACAGTGCTCTTGTGGTATCTTTTCTATGTTCTACATTGTGTTATGTGTGTATTACACCATCGCCAACTGGTTTTGTATTAAGATCCAGAGATGATCACGAGCACTGAGGCATGGCTTGTGGACATGCTCAGAATGCTCCCGGATACTGAACCATTTTGGACCCATCTGTGCTCTTTGTTTAGACTTTTAATGTCAATATGACACAATCCACACCTTATCTATAAATAACAAGCTACTTTGGCATTTATGATATCATAATTGAATTCTTTTATTTGAGTCAAATAAATGTTGGTAGCACTGGATTCCCAGTTTCCAAGTAAGTACATGATGTGTAAATATAATTTCTTCAAGGAAAACAAGGCGCAGTTTGTTAATAACTGAAGGGAAAGTGTTCAAATGGTACAGGCTCCAGCCAATTGTAACAGTAACATGTCCTTCTTTTACTAAAGTTACTGTTATTTTATGTGTTAAATTAACAAAAAATGTTAATTATTTGGTGATCACAAAAGTAATCAACAACTTATTAATTAATTTGTCAAGCAAAAAATGCTTGCTGATTGCAGCTTCTTTAATACAGTTTTTTGCTGCTTTCTTGTTTTATTTTATTTTGAATTTAATGGATTCAGATTTTGTTAGGATAAAGGATCAAACTATTTAAATAAGTTTCCTTGGGCTCTCTGAGTTCGTGATGGTTATTTATCGCCATTGTCCAAGCATGTCTTAAAGACATAAAGGCCTGGATGACCTGTAACTTCTTACTTCTAAACTCTGACAAAAAATGAAGTTATTGTGCTTGGGCCTGAAAACCTTAGAAATCTGCTGTCTAATCATATAGTTATTTTAGATGACATAGCTCTTGCCTCCAGTACTACTGTGAGGAACCTTGGAGTCATCTTTGATCAGAATATGTCCTTTAAATCACACATAAACATTACTAACTTTGTGTCTCCTCTCTCCCGTAGTGTGTCCTCTCTCTCTCTCCCTGTAACTTTCTGCAGGTTGCCCTGGAGCTCTACGTCTCTGACGAGCAGTCACCAGCCACATCGACCTGATCAGTGTTTGATTGTTGTGTCTTGTTGCTTTTCTTCTTTTGTCTCTCCTCTATCCACTCACCCCAACCGGTCGAGGCAGAAGGCCGCCCACCAAGAGCCGGGGTCTGTCGGAGGTTTCTTCCGTTAAAGGGAGTTTTTCCTCCCCACTGTCGCCAAGTGCTTGCTCAAGGGGGATTTGTTGGGTTTTCCCTATGTAATAATAGTGATAACAATAAGGTCTAGACCTTACTTTGTAAAGTGTCCTGAGATGACTTTTGTTGTGATTTGGCGCTATACAAATAAAATTTGATTTGATTTTTGATTTGATTTGATTTATTAGACCAAACATTTATCAAGAAAATAACCAAGAAAATAAGTGTCTGATTAAAATACTTGACACAGACCGAACGTGTGTCCGGTCTTTAAGGATTTAACAGTTCTTTAAAGGAAATTTTTCTGTAAATTTAAACCATTTATAAACGTGTTTTTAAAATTCTTTCACAAACAATAAAAATGTATGGGTACATATGTATATTGTTTTAGAACTTTGTCTCTGTTTCCTATAATTACATGCTTCTTTCCAGGAAACATAAACTATACAGAAATCTCACAACAGGATCTGTAAAAGAAAGTGTTACTTGAGCTGAAGATATTTAAAATGATATTTAGACGACTTATTTTTCACAGGCACATTCTCATCATTTTATATTTATCTTGTGAATCCTGTCAGTGAAGCTGAGCTCATAATGGTGTCATATTTTTCTCATGTATTGGTTGTACAATTTATGTTTGGCACTTTGAGGCTGTTGGCCACATTAAGGTCAGTTTTTCCCTGTTTCCACTTTTTCTTCATTCTGGTTGCATTTCTTTTCTGTTCTGTTTTTAGTTTCATTCCTTTGATAATTTGCTTGGGCAACAGTTCAGTTTCCTCAGGGCGATCATGAATGTTTCATTTTGTCTCTTTCCATCCCCCTCTTGACTGCATTATTTTACTCTCCAAAGGACTGAGCTGCAGTACAGCATTACTGTTTCACAGCTGGCACCCGCTGTGCTCTCAGATCATCACACGATGTTGGATTTCTGCCTGATAAAGCAAGGGTTTGGGCTGGAAGACTCCATGGTCCTCTGGGGAATATAGTTTCAGCACTAAATCGTAATTGAATATAGCAAATAAAAAAAGTATTTGTATTAATGCAGCTGTCAAACATGCTCTAACAACAACTGGCAGGATGCACACTTGTTGCTAATAGAAACGGATGTTCCAGTAGCATCAGTAACATCAGTGCAGCAGCAGCAAGACTGTTCTTGTTTGTATGCAAGGACAAGTTAATATCTACAGCTGTAAACACTGAAGAGGCACTCCACTGATTTTACACATGAACACATTTATGTGTCATGTAAAAACCGTATTATGTCTTCTTTGGCTCTGGAGCAACTTTGTCAAGTGCGATGATGTCACAGTGCTGTCATGGTGCCTATATTTAAACTGGGAGCTTGACGTGGGAGTCTACCAGGAATGGCTCATATAATGCGGCAATACTTTTGAGTTGCATTATGGGAATTATAATATCCTTTTTTTTGGCTTGAACCATAATGTCTTGGCCTCTGTTGCACCAATTTTCACCAGTTTTCACCAGTCTTGTTTTAATCGGTTTCTTTCAAGTTCCGTAATTTTATGGAAATGCAGTGGGGAATCCTTTAAAACACAAAATGGCAGATTATAAATATGAGACGGATTAAATATAGGATTTAAAAAAAAAGTTTATACATTTAGATTTTTGAGGCAGATATCAAGAGTGTATTTAAAAGTGTAAGCGTGAGAAAAAGTATACTACAACCTTTTTTAAATAAAGATCCCTTGATTTTTGTTGAGCATAATCAGTAATGAGCATGGCATCATAAAATCGGAAATTGAAGGCAAACAGGCAGCGTAATGGCAACAACTTAACTGTGGACATGAAAAATAGTACCAGAATTAAGGAGTTTAAATATAAATATAAATGTATGTGCTATACAAGATATATGCAAGAATAAGAAACAATCTGTTTTATCTATGTAGTGATATTGCTTGCAGCCAATGTTGCATAAATTTTGTATAATATGATGTCATGGGGTAGGACTGGATAAGTTTGACTTCTTCCTACTCCATTCAAACATGTAATAGGTGTAAGCAAACTGATTTTGAATTAGCATTGGTTGGATATGTGTAATCATGTGTGTTATTGTCATTTGTTCATTGTTCTGTTCTGTTCTGCATGTTTGAAAGAATAAATCAATCAATCAATCAATCAAACAAACACTTTCTAAACCACTGTGCCTCAGACATATCTTTGACATCTCTGTGCACTAATTTCCAGTATCGATATACCTTCAATAAACCAGCTGAGCTCATCGTCTTTAATACACAGAAGGTGATAGACTACAGTATATGTCAGTTACACAGCTCTTGTAGAAAAGTAAATAGAGATTCTCCCACACACTTCCCAGTCAAAACAACCGCTTCATTTTGTCACTGAGGAGCAGAGAGCTACAAATCTCATCACACCCTATGACATTTCATCTTGAAATGAGATATATGCATCGCCTGAAAAAGCAAACGCCTGCTCTTGCCAAATGACTGCTTGGATAAAAGTGACAGGATTTGAATTGACATTAAATTGATAATAAATACAGAAGATTTTGGCTTTATGGGGCCAAGTTAACATACATATGTTGAAATGATCGCTAATTTGATGAGAAGAAATCAGTGCTCCTTTTTGCTTTGGAACTGCTGGGATGTACCGTGTGTAACTTATTTTGAAGGCCCAATGCGTTTCTATTTGAAGCAGGTATAGCAGCTTGAATTCTCTCTCCTGTACTCGTTCTATTTGCCATTTCATGACAGTTAATAAGAGCCCGGGGACAAGAAAGCCTAATGATTGTTTCTGAAAACAGTTTACAAAAGAGAAATTGTCCTGATATGAGAAGAGCATGTTTATCACCAATATGTAAAGAAAAGCCCAGAGGCTTGTGTTTATCTCAGCCCATGCATTATGCTGCTGCTTCTTTTCCAGCAAAATGAAAGTACAAAGTATCTGCACTTGCAGTCAGATGTGAGAGGTGTGAAAAGAGCCTGATAAAGTAAACACTTTCTTGTTCTCTATTCATGCTTGTTTGTAGAGACCCCAGCATTACAAGCCCCCCCCTCAAAGCCATTTGATTTTGAATAAAGCCAAGAAGGCAGTTATTGGTTTCCAGGTTTCCAGTACTGGGGAACCTTTTGGAGGACTACTGCTCGTTTTCATTACTTCTCTAAGATTATCAAAAACCACATTAGTTTCTTCTCGGCTGTCTTGTGCTCACTTACAAATATGAATAGAGCTGTCTCTTCATAAGGTGGACGTACACACCACACTGACTGACTTGACTTTACTTTTCCTGTTAACACTCAGTGATGAGACAGAGGGAAAGCTAGACTGTTAAGAGGCAAGAAAGCCGTGGAAGACAAGAGAGAAACAAGTTAATAAACTGCTCTTGAAGAATAATACAAAGATTAGTAAGGGGCTGACTGATGCTGGGGCCACACGGGAGAATTTTATAATGTTAACCAATTTTAAAAAAGACATAACAGTTTTAACCAATTTTTTTCACATTTTATGCTTAAAACCATTCATAAGCTAAATAATTGAGTCAAAAGGGAGGACCACACACTTGCAATTTATACTGTTCGATTCCAGAGGTGCTGATTTCAAGGAGCAGGGATGTCACAGACTCTCATGTGATCAAAATGACTTCAGAACAAGACAAACATGGAGGCGGACATTTGTCGTCAAGCAGTAGTCCCTGTGTGTGATATGTTTCACGCAGAGAAATAGAGTAGAAGATTTGCAGTCTTGTCTGAGAAGATGAAATCAACACAGCTTACACACTCACAGCGTCAGGCAAATTGGGCCTGAAATCCAGCTAATTATCCTGTAGTGTGGGGTCTGTTTAAGAGCAGTCAGGGACGGTTGAAGCAGTGGGAGGCCCTGGAGTTGGTTTCGTAGGGGCCAGCAACAAGGCCAGATTGACTGCTCCTCTGTTCCTTTTCACCTCAGCTCATATCCTAAGTGGTACAGCGCCAGGTGGTTATTAATACCAGCCAGCGTTCTGCAGGGTTTTGAGGGTCCATTCTACCTGTCTCCTTACACCAGTGTTTCAGTGAAGCCATCTGCTCATGGCGGCGCTATACCGGTGTCACAGTATACCATGTGACACAGCTTAAAGTTCAAAGAAATGGACTTTTTATTAACCCAAAAAATAAGAAAGAAAAATACAAACAACATTAATATCAGATAAATTGGGTCCTAAAAGAGGTCAACAGAATATAAGGAAACTCAAAGTACTTCAAACTTGTGATGGCCATCTGACGCCAATGCTCCGATACAAGCTTCAAACTCGAAGAGGCATATACCATGAACCACTGCTTCGATGCTTGCTTTGTTGCAGAAAAAGACGCGTGACAGATGATATTCGAAGCAGAAACGGCTTCGGTCCCCTGAGTGAATCCTGTGACTGGTTCAAACAGTTGATACTGCTTTGTAACGCGAGACCTCGCTGTGTGCATCAGCAGGTTTGTAGGCGCATCAAAGCACTATAGCCACCCAAAATGATGCACAACATGTGGGTTTGCCGTCGTAGTAGGTGTGTGCCTAGTTACTGTCATTATTATCATTGCTGCCTTTGTTTGATCACCATCATGGAGCATTCACATAATTCAGACATCGTTTTGCTGTCTCCTGTTTTGCCACTAGATGTCACTGAAACGAACCTTTGAATGAATGAATGAGCCAATGTTCGATACAATCGATGAAGTGTTTCGATACTGGTTCATTGGTTCATTTGGACATCACTACTGCAAACTGAACTGTCCAATACCACAACAAAAACCAGCTGACCGAACAAGTGACACACTGACACTGACACACACACACGTGTGTACACATATATATCGGTTGGCCAAACCAATAACACACAAGGGGTAGACCAAAGACACTATCAAAATAATCAACTAATAAACACTAAACAGTCTGCTAGTAACTAAATATTTCCTTTAAATATAAAGAAATTAACATAATTTGACAAAGTTTTAACATAAACTACAAACAAATAAACAATACATTTTTCCCAAACTTCCCCCTTCCTCGTATTGGGCACTTGGTGCAGTCCAGGCCTAGCAGAAGGTATTTAAACCTGCTGCTTCCTTTTGTCAGACCCCCCCCCCCACACCCCCCCCCCCCAATCCATGGACCAGGAAACATGGTAACTCGAGAAAGTTTACACATATTAGCAATACAAAATTAATCAATGTGCATGCTCATTGATTAATTATTTATGTCCAGTGTCAAACAATACCTACACCTTTACAACCTTACAACTTAAAACTACACACCTAAATAAAGAAAACAAAAGATTACCCAACCAATTCTGCTGCTGCTGGTGGTTTAGGCCCTCACAAGGTGAAGGCCAGGACAATGGCATGAAAATTGATGCTTATCATACCATTCACATTTGCCTTTTACCAGTATTGAAGAAAAAAAAAAACACAATGCTTGTGCACCTTTCTCCCCCTTCATTAACTAAAGTTAATGACTTAATTAGCTCCAGGCTCCCCTTCTTCTGTAACTCCTACATGTCTTGTCTATAGGTGTTAATGCATTAGCGTCATGTTCGCCTGCAACAACAGGTATGTTTAGCATATTTTGGTTCCAGACAGTCCTCTTTCTGATTTTAAGTGCTTCTGAACTTCAGACAGATTAGGTCATCCACTTTTCTCTGCTGTAACTTCAGCCTCTTTTCAAACATTTCAAACGGCGTAGTCACCCAGTCACTCACCCAGCCATCCCACACCGCTACCTGATTAGACCCAGCTAATTGATGATTAAATTTGTTGCCAATTGTGTTTATTATCGATTTTTAGTAACTTTATGGATTAGTTGTTGAAGCCCTAGTACACAACATAGGGCTGGGTATCACCTTGTCTCTGAATACACAAAAATACACATCAGGGTTATCTTTCATAGAATTGTTAAGTGACAGTGTGGGACTTTGTTGTTGTTGTTGCACCTTGACCAAATGAATTTTTATGGACAAACCTCTTGTCTATTGCTGCTGGGTGTTTTTCTGTCTTGTGACAGAAAAACACTGTATTTAAACATCTGTATTTTCCTTGAACTTTGTCAATACTAGAAAAAAAAAGTGCCTGCTTTCTGTTCATTTATGGCTTATTTACAATGAAGTTAACTGCTTCACCTTTGTGGTGCATGTGTCACAGGTTTACTGGAGTATTGCACCATCATCAGTGGACTGGATGAATCCAATAAGGCAAATAACTGAAACGGATCTTTGTTGTGTCAGTGTGAAATAGTTTTGTGTGAACAGGTTTAAAATAGATTTCCGCTACACTGCTGTGAAAAGTGAGCTAGCTTCTACTAGATATGGCAAATGTATAAATTAGATGTATTTACATAACAGTGATGAAAATGTAATAAAGAAAACAATACTTTTGGGCATACGTTTTTAAGATAGGATATAAGATATTAAATTGTACTGGCTACACATTTGGAATTTAAAAAATACCATTCTTGTATTATCCTTTCAAAGTGTGAACACACAAACATGTACAGACTAGGGACAAGTTAAAGGAAGTGCTGTAATAAAAACATGGAGAAATCCAATAATATTGCTTCCTTCATGGGCACCAAGTGTCACTGAATGTTTGAAGGATGTGAATCATTGCAGTCACCAAATTTAAACCTGACTGAGCAACTATGAAAGATTTTGGACCAATGCGTTAAGCTGAGCAGATAGTGTATAGATTAGAACTGATTTTAGACCTGATTCATTCACCGCCGATTACGTTTAAAGTCTGGCTGAATTTCGGCCCGATCAGTTGTTTGACTTGTAGTGTGAGTACAGCCCCGGAGCCTGATTAGTCACTTCAACGACCAATGATCTAGGTCCTGATGGACTTCTGGCATGTCAGAAGTTTGGTCAGCTATCTTGCAGCTGTGAGCAGGTCCATGGTCCAAAGTTAGCTCAGTGCACTTGCACAGGTAAAAAGATGACAACATAACAACATGGCACATACAAGATATCACATTTTGTGGACAGAATCAACTGAAATGGGGCCATAGACTGCATATAATATATTTAGAAACTGTATGTGGGCAAGGCTAATCGAGCTCTGGCAGCACCACACAGTACAATATGTCATCAGAACGGTGTCATGATCTGCAGCAACAGGAGAAACAAGTCAAGACAAGATTTTTATTTGCCATTTATGCATAAAAAGCCAGTCTAGGCATATAGGAATTCTTGTGCAGCTCTCCTTTGGAGTCAGGTAAGGAATCAAAAGCCAGAAAGAACAGTTAGTCTTAAAATAAAAAGTTACATAAAAGTGACAAAGCATTAAAACCACAATACACAAACATAGGGTAATAGTATTTTCCCCAGTGAACTTCAAACATCGCACTTAGTAATTCACATGGTTGAGTTGGATATGTTATTACGCTTAGTGAGGTAGTGAGGGGTTATAACATACTAAAACACAGTTTATATTCAGGCCTGTTTCCATTGCTTGGTAGAGAATGTCCTGCTATTACTCAGGTCCCACAAGAGAATAGTGTTGATGAGATGCTCTTACAAAAATACCTTGTGGAACATTTCTGTATTATTATTATGCGCATGTCTAGTAAGGGGTTATTGCACATATACTCACATTTCTCACATTTTCATATTTGCCATCAGTCTTACTGAGGCAGGGAAAAAGCTGTTGTAAAGTCTAGTTCTGTGTGACTGACATCAGTTGGTGCTGTTCATCAACTGTACAAAGTAAAATGGCTAACAGTAACACTGTTCCTCTTTTCGTTGACCCTGACTTTACTGGAGTTGTCAGTGAACACATGCTTGATTGAGCGTCCAGTGTGAACACACTCGTCGTGCCTGACTAAGCGAACGTACAGCGTGAGCAGTGAAGTCGTGGATTCTGGCCATGTGGGAGGGCTGATTAAAATATATAGTGTGAGTTAACTCATTGTAAACGATCAATAACAATCACACAGTGTGCGGCTGGCTTTGGAGGGCGCTCTCCATCACCAGCGCCAAAACACTGAATAAGGGAATATCTTTTGGAAGGATGGTGTTCAGCTCCAGGGGAGTTCCAGAGACTTGTAGAATCAATGGTAAGGAGCTGGTCCACAGGCTTGTGTTTGCCCAACACCTTAACAAGAACATTTTATTTTGGTTTCCTTTAATTTGTCACCCATCTGTTAGCACTTGGCCCCAGAACCCAAGGTTATGACTTCCAGACAGCATTATAAGTCTGGACTCATTGAATGTGTCCTGATTCAAGATGAGTTTCAGGTTACACTTTATTTCCTTCTACTTGGACCTCTTCTCTAATCTTGTTATATGGATGTATTCCATGTTTAAAAGGCCAGATGCCAAGTGGTACTAAATGAAGAACAAACTGATGCTGGTTGCTCTGTGACCCTGCCAGGATCCCTCTCCTTGTAAAATATTGGCAGCTGTTTGAGAGTGGGAGTTAAATGAGGATGAGATCTGGGCTGTCACGGCGGCCTCAGCGGTCCAGCCCAAGTGATGGATAGAGAGCTTTAAAATATTATCTGAACAGCAGCTTAAGTGTCATAATGGCTATTACCACATCATAAACTTTCATTCCTTGCTTAATGCTCCGAGGACAGACACATAAGCTTCTGCGCATGCCTGCACATATGCCCATGTGGATGTGTGCTGAATGCCCATTCATATGCTCGTGAACACAGACTGTCATAAATGCAAATACACAATCACACGGGCTCTGGTTAATCTTAACAGAGTCCCACTTGCTCTCTGACTCAGCCCAGATGGCCATGTGGGCTGTGGGCACTAGTCTCTGTATTGGCCCTCAATAATATGCAGCACAAATTCCCAGCCCTTGTAGTTTTTACCCTTGATCTACAGTCTTTTAACTCCCCCCGAGTAACTTGACAGGCCTGCATATCAGGTTTGTGCTGTTGTGTGACCACGGCCAGGCACCTAATTATCATCTTATACTGCCCCGTGATGGGGGTTATTGTCCGTCGCTAGGGCAGAGGGGCAGGGCTGACTTTCTTGCTGTTGTTGTGGTTTCCAAGGGCCCTTGTGAAGGTGTCAAGGCCAGCCCACTGAACACAAGAGTGCAAGTCAAGCAGGCCTCTGGCTGTGGTAATTACAGGCCCCGCTGCAGAGCCTATATCTCAGACACACTCGTCTCGCCTCCTTGCTCACAGTTGTTGTTGGTACAATATCTCAACAGGCTTCAGTTGTTACACATTTGTGTGGTTGAAGAGCTGTCATCTGTGGAGAGCCAAAAAGACCGTACAGTACTGTCAGGAAGAGAACAAGAGAATTGAAAATATTGAATACTGAGATGAATGTAATTTACTAAGATTCAGATAAATGTGCCCCTAATTAACATGAAGGTAATTTGACACTAGCAGCATCAAATAGTTGCATTTAATACTCAGGAATAATGTCATGAAGTCATCCCGCTACACATGGCAGCCAAGGAAACCTGCATAATGGGCTGTGTTGCTTTTTATGGGACGATAGCACAAGGCTCACAGAGCTTTGTGTTTTTATTTTTCCTCCAAACGTGATACAAATAATAATTTTTCAATTTCACTTTATGTGCACTGTGAAGAATTCATTGTGAAAGCATGCATTTGTTTGGGAAAACTTCTTGTTTATTGCTGGTGGGTGTTTTCCTTTTTCTGGTCTAGTCAAAACATGAATTGGAAGCAATAATTTCCTTGAAATTTGTCTATATTGGAAGCAAAACAATAATACTGCGGCCCGCTCTCTGTTGATTTTATGGTTTATTTACAGCTAAATGACCTGCTTCAGCTTTATGGTTCAGGTCACAGGTTTACTGGCATATTGCACCATCATCAGTGGACTGGGTGAATCCAGTAAGACAAATACCTGAAAAGGATCTTTGTTGCGTCAGTGTAAAATAGTTTTGTGTGAACAGGTTTAAAAGAGATGATTTGTTGTGTGTCAGAAACAGCAGTGTTGGACACTTTCTGCTATGTTGAGCAAACATTTAGGAGCCTTAGCAGTGACCCGCACAAGCGCGTGCCAGCAGACGCTTTGTCAAATTCTGATGCATTGTCTGGCTGTTATTACATCACTTTATTATAATCCTGTTGGAATGGATTTGATATTCTCAAGTTGTAGAAATTGCATAAGGTCTGTGAACCGTCAGACCACAGAGAGCTGTGGTTTTAGTTTAGCCAGCCCCAGATAGATCTTGTCCACATGGATCCTGTCCTGAAAACATACTAGGAGACTGTTTGAGTTTGCACACCACCTTTCTTTGTGGCTGACTGGTTGTATAACTGAATGCCTAGCTATTCTACCCAGTCTGACCTTGCCTGTGTTGCTCAGTGTCAGAGCCTTGACCTTTGAACCTCTCCTGTTTCTCCCCAGTCACTCAGAGTTGTTATGTAAGGCTGCTGTTGTGCCTGTGTTGAAGAGTTTTCACCTTGGTGAGACCTTTGTATTTTTTCCCACTGTCAATACAAGATGTGCAACTTCTGAAAGGAAAACCAGCATATACTGTACTTCTTAGAAAAAGGTGAATTCATAACTTTCCTCAGTTCTGTTCACTCCAATGTTTTGCTAATATAAACTTTCTTGGTCTGCTGTAATCAATCACGTATGATGGCTGATTACTAAAACAGTACGTCTACGGCACCATTATTCCATAATCCTCACTTGTTAACTAGTAATCCTACAAAATAAAATAAAAAAATATTATTGCTTTAAAACTTTGCTTTGTGTAATGCCTATTGACTAAAGAGGTGCATTTAGATGTGTAGGATATGGTTCTTGCTACTATTGCTAACTCTGAGAGACGAGACAGTCCAAGTAACTACAAAACAGTGCTGATTTATTCAAAGGATCACAGGTAAAATTAACA
>NW_018127957.1:692824-707780 GCF_001952655.1 Monopterus albus
TGTCTGTTGGTTAAGTGGTGTGTAACTAAAAACATTCTCACGACCTCTAGTACATGTCGTGTCTTAAACATAAGAACATATTATGGCTAAGGCTACAGTTATACACGTCATTATAATAATATTAACACCCTGTCTGCTGACAGTCATCAACTCTTCTCTCTAGTTATCCTTGACCAGATGTACCCTGTAGAAACTCATAAGCATGACTAAGCATTTAACAGTCTAACTAGACATCCTATCTCCACTAAACATTTCTAATACATAAAGTATCTAACCAATTTCTATCTGACTAAAAATACCTAACAGATGCTTTTTGTAGAGATTGAACAGTTTCTACTTCTGTCCGTTTTCTTTTCTGCCCTCTCCTTTCTTTCCTTTTCTTGCTGGAAAATGGGGTTACTCTAACTAACTGCAGGCATTATTTCCATGTGTGCTGGAATTAAGCAGCTCACAAAAGTCTACTAAAAGACTGGAGAGCAATTATGCCTTCATTTTGGACATTTGGGTAACATTTCTTTATCATAATAATGGATAGCACTCTCACAGCTAAGCCTCTTATTACAAGTGCTCATTTAAATGTATATGGTGCTAAAGAAAGTGCTACTTAAAATGTGATGCAAAGCCTCTTGTTACTGAATACTACTTTGTGTTTCCGTGTGTTACCGTTCTAAAATTTGCAGCTGAATTGTGTAGCCTTGTGCTGCTACTGGAAGGTTTTTGATGCCTCCTGAGTGCAATTGGTCAGGAATGATGTGGGATGCAAAATAAAAAGTGAAAGCAGGAGACAGAACGGCTTAGAAAAAGGAGTAAACAATGCCACCGGAAGGAAAGGATCAAGTGTTCCACAGGGCATCTGAATCAAAGCCCTCTCTTTGCTGCAGAGAGGGGAGATGTGGGCTGTAATTAAGTCAAAACAAAGGCGGTGTGTCTCTCTCTGAGGAGCGCTGATCGCTTTCAGAAAGGGGCACTCAGCACTGTGGTTACAGTGTCCTATTATGTGAGCTTAGCCTGTTGTTTATGTGTGCAAATGTGATAATGTCAATGTCTGATTTCTTTAAGGCCTTTGTGGTAACAGCTGCTCTTTGGCCGCTGTATTTTTTGTACCTTTTCGACAGTTATCTTCCTGCGTGTGCTTACTATATTAATCCTAGCAACAGCACCAGGTGATTCTGTGTTTTGCCAGCAGAGACGCCAGAATTCTTTGGCCTAGATGCAACAAGAAGCTGAAAGAACAAACGCATGTTCATAGTGTGCAGTAAGTCGAGGTGCTCCAGTTTTTCTACTACCAATACCTTCAATACCTTGTCAGTAGTATTTTAGTACCAACCCTGACCGATATATTAGCTAATCAAATATACTGTGTCACTGAAGGCATATTTGTGGGCCATAAATTCAAAAACTATAATTACAGTAATTCAGACACATGACAGTCTTACATAGCGTGTCCAATGGAGAGTATTGCTTTTTGGCTGAAAAATGTACTTTATACCTTTTACTCTAGTACTCTTTGGATGGAAATATTGCAGTTTTTACTTCAATTTTATTTCAAGGCTGTGGTAGCTAGTAAGATTTATCATTCAAGACATATTAAGGGTTCATAAAACGCATTGTTATAGATTAAACCATTTTGAAATTTTTTAATATCAGTTGACCTGCAGTGTAATTCACTGGACACTTTTTACTGTTTTCCAATGCTTTATAGATTAAACTATCTCTGGAGAAAACCAGACAGCACTCAGAGATCGCAGACCTCCACCGATGCAGGTCCCCATAATGCCGTTCCACCTAAAAGCAATATTCCATGGTAGTTTGACCCTCATATTATGATTCCTTGACCTTGAAAACCTACCACTGACATTTGGAATCACACTGATATTGTTCTGTGGACCGTACCCTACCTAATGGCAGTAAAATCATAACCTCTTTGGCATACTTTAGCTAATAATCAACAATACTCTTTAGTTTCAGCCTTTAACATTTGCTCCACCTACATATTAATGCATTGGTAATAATAAAAAGAATAGTGGAGTTTTTTGTATTAATACATTTACTTTTGATCCTACAAGTACATTTTGCCAGTCATATACTTTTATTTTTGAATGGAGCATTTTATTCTGCATAACAGCTGTTTTTAACATAAATGTTCTAAAATACTTCCTCTGCCAGTGATCATTGTAAAAGAAATGGTTTAGATCTGAAATAAAATCACTACCAGTTTTATTATCCCACATCTGCTAATGTAATGCCAAAACGCTGCCACAGTATCCTTTCAGGAGGTTTAAGGAGTGTAGCGCTCTTTGAACCTGCTTGTAGGAGCATGCTGTTTGCATAGATGGCTAGGTGTGCTGAGGTGTACTGTCTAGCCACGTGTCTATTGGGACAAAGATGGCAGGGAGCTTGTGCAGTCAGGGCCCTGTCTCTGTAATGGAGGTCAAGCCCTTGCAGCTGTCTGTAGCACCCAAGGGATGAGCTGCAGCAGCAGTGTTTGGACATGTGGAGCTCCGAGGACAGATGAGGTGAGGGAAGATTGTCATCAGAATCCTTGCCTCTCATTGCTTGGTATTCAGTGTATATTCCCTTTTTTTTGTATACAACAAGCAAAAGGAAATAATACCAAACTAGAAAAGTCTTTCTGAGTGTTCTGTTCTTGTGGCCAACCACCCGCAGTGAATACCAGGCCTGAGTGCATAATGTATTCTGCACCAAACATCAAAAAGAAAGCCACCAATAATGAACCATCACAATCAGTCCTCCTGCAGCAGACTTGTTTCCTCATTGGTGATTTCACGACTGAGTTCACCCTGCTTGGAGCGATTCGAAGCGTTTATTTTTACCATTTGATTGCATGGAAACTGACATCAGAGCCGTCAGCCGGTTGGTTGTCGTGGCATCATGCAGTCATGCATGTTGTGTAATCTATGCACAGTATTACCATACATATCCAGCAGAAGCATGCATGTTCTTTTTTTTTTGTTTTGTTTTTTTTGAAGCCTCTACAAGATTATATGTGTTTGATGTCAAGTCAGGCACCTTCTCAGAGATCATTCATTAATACCTAAGTGTGGAGTAATCATTTCCAATATGAATACATAACCACTAAACAAAGATGTAAAGCTTTGGACTAATGCATTTAGGTCAGTCCTGAATGACTGTTCCTTTTTTGTAGATTACAAAGACGAGACTTCACTTAAAGCAGCTTTCCACATGATGGGAAGAAGTGTCTCCTCCAGCACTTGTAATTAAATTTTCATATCTAACAGTAGTTGTTAGATATGTCCTTTGTTAGATATGTGCCCCCCCACACACACACACATACCCGGCTCGAGCAGAGAATAGACCCAGTGTTGTACTGCAGGTGCTGAAGTGTGATTATTGTGATTTGAGCCTCATTGGACAAGACTGTTTTATTCATCAACTTCTATTCACGTACCCTTCTTCTCGTGACATCTCCAACAATAGCATTAAGTGGCTAAGTAGTTTCGGAGCGCAGCTTCAGATTGCGGAAGATGGAGGCTTGTAATTGATGTCTCAGTGGAAGGGGAGAAATGGAAAGATTAAATGGGAAATGAAAGGAGAGAACCTGCCCTAATGAAAAGTAGCTACTCTGTCCTCAGTGCACGCTTTGTGACTCTCTTTTTCTACATACACAACCCTTTGATAGAGAGTTGATACACCGTCTCCACACTGACAAAGGGTAAGGTATATTTCTTAGTCAGAATCTCATCTCTGTTTTTTGCCAGTATCTATTTTTCTGTCTTGCTTGCTGGTGTACCATGCAGTCATCCTTTTAATTGTGTTATGCGTGAACCAGTTCCTTTGTTGCTGTGTCCAGTCCGGTTGGACTAATAACTCAGGAACAATACTGTGAAAATGCTGATGTTTTTTAGATAGAAAAATGGACATTAGGTAACTAATTATCGTGATAAGCATAAATAGGAACTGTAGGATATTCAGATCCAGCTCTCTGGTGCAACTGTATGTATCGAACAGCTCTGTCAGCCTCTACAGGTAGATTATGATGGTTCATTTGTGCCATGGAGCAGTAAAAACATGATCAAACTTAAGGAAAGCTGTAAAAGAGCCTCAGAGAACACAGATTCTGGCCACTCCTGGCTACTGGGATTTTTCCCGTGTTGCATTTTGGGGCTGGAACCAGCGTGGACCAGTAATGAAACAATTTCACACAACAGCATATACCCTAGAGTGCCAATCTTGTTATCTGCTCCCAACTTGAGCAGGAAAGGTACTCCATGCAGTTAAGAGAAATTAGTTTTACCATTAACTGTCTGTTAATGCCACTGCCACCACTATGAACTGTGTGTTCATGGCGGTGAATCACAATATGCCAGGTTTGAGAAAGCTAAGATACGAGGGGAAGCGCTAGACAGGAAGGAAAGAAAGAGATGTGGCTGAGAAAAATGGTGTAGTGGAGACATAGCTCATCCTCATTTAATGGATTCGTATGGCCAAGTTTGACTCGGGTTGGACAGCCATATAGCCATTACAAGACCATTTACTCTACATTTACTGGCTTGTAAAGGTCACAGGAGGGCTGTGGTTCAGCCCATCAGTCATAACATGCTTGGATATCTCCAGTCAGATATCTATATCATGATAAATGATCACAGTTACAGCTCCACCATATACGTTTTGATTGGTCTCTCCTCACATACTGTATGCGGTTAGTTTGTTAACACAAGTTATCACAGTTGGGATTGTCAATAAACTCAACTACTGTCTTTCCCTCTGCCATCAAACTCCTAAATAGCTGAGGAGTTTATTACCAGGAAATACGTGATGTACTGTTTACACGTTTCCTAACTGTGCACATGACAAATAAACACTTTGAACCTTTGAACCTTGAACCTTACTGCATTCTGCCACATGTATGATTTCCAGAAGTGGCAAAAGTACAAACATTTGTTACTCAAGAAAGAGTATAAAAACCTGTGTAGAAAAAGAAAAAGAGGTAAAAGTAGAGGCATTGATTTAAACTCTCTACTTGAGTAAAAGTAAAAATGTAACGGCTCTGAAGTGTACTCAAAATATGAAAATAGTAGTCCTTCAGAAAACATTTCTACCAGCTGTTTCTGTGCCAACCTAACTGAAAATCATTTTAATATATTTCCAAGATTATTAAAACATTCTAACTTCAAATAAAATAGAAATATCAGCCTTAAAGGATAAGGCTGGTCATTTTCAATGTTAAACCACACCAGAGACCGTATATTACAGTAACGTTAAATAAACATGTTCCTACCTTCAGTGATTTAACACAGTCATGGGGCAGGAGTCCTGTTTCATGTTAGTCCGTGCTTTGTTTCAGTCCTTTTGAAATCCATGACCTCATCATCAGACTGGTTTGTACTAACCTTTTCATTATCAGCTGTAGGGTTTATAATACCTGGCCTGTTTGAAATACTTTAGCAAATCCCCCTGTCTTTATATTTTTGAACGTGTTACCAGGCTTGTTATGTTGTGATGTAATAAGGCCTAACTGCCTGTTTTTATTGTACTTTACTTTAATTTTAGTCCAGTATGCTGTTGTAAAAGGTTAGTTGTACCAAAAGTATTAGACCTTGGAGTTTTTTTTTAAATATATTTATATATTCAATTTCTTTCTTATGTGAATAAGGTGTCGGGTCCATCAAAATAGGTGCCAGTCACAATTTGAGAGGTGCCGGATCCGGATTGGGCTTGTTCCAGCACAAATTAACCCCTGCGTCAAACCCTCATTTAACATGAATAATGGGCTTCCACAGCAACGCTCACCCAACTTTTAGCACATTTAACTGTCATGACAGCTTAGATTTGAAGTCTCGTGTACATCTCAGTTCCATTTCCTAAATCACACTCAGTTTTCATAAATATCATTTAAAAGTTCCCCCATGGATGTTGTGACCGATGGTAGTGCTATGAGCATCTTGTTATTATCACACACTAGGATGCACATTCACCTGCCTGCAGAATGTGCACGTCACACCGTTTCATTGGTTTCACATTATTCCGCTGGTCAGCAGTTGGCGACAGCCATGTTCTGAGAGATGCAGCTATGTGCCAACAAAGGAAAGATGAAGAAGAGTGGATGTAAATAATGCACAATTTAATTTTTTTAAACATTAGCATTGTAAATGTTTTATGAAGAAAGATTTGCCCTCAACGAGTTTGTAAGACCTCAGGGATACACAAAATGTTTTTGGTGAGAAAACTGAATGTAAACAGTTTTTATTTGTGTAGTAGAAAACTCCTCAGGGCACCTTTAATGTGGTGTATATATTGTTTTTGTGCATATGCATCATTTATACATCTGGTGTCTGAGTTTCAGTTCTAGTTAGTAAAATAATGGTCTCAGTGCAGCTTTAGGTTGCAAAAGGCAAAATACTCTGAATGTTTTTATGGCATGAAAAGGTCCTATTTATGAACACCCATATATATTGGTCAAGCTGTACAGCCTGGAAAGACTGTTGTCTTCTCTTTAATAAAACGGACATGCTCCACTTTTACCCCGCCTACTTTACATTCTACATTCTTCACATCCTTTTACATCCTACTCCATCCTACTCCATCCTACTCCCGCTTTGTTGCTGCTTCCTGTCCTCCTCCTTGGTAAGGCTTCTAAAAATGCAGCAGCTGTTATTAATGGTATAAGAAGAAGTAGTGTTTGGATGTTTCTTCTGCTGCCTCAGTATTGATGAGCTGTACAGCTGCGTCTCTCTTCCCCTTCCTCCGCTTCGCCCCCCCCCCTTCCCCGTAAGTAAACTTGTCAGGTCTGATACATTGCCTGCACACGCTCAAATGCAAATCATGCAGTAGCGGAGCTTTATCACAAACCAAACAAGAAAAGCAGCAGAACATCCTGGATCTTCAGTCCCAGCAGTGCAGCTGTATCTGAGAGGCTCTGATTAAAGTAGTGCCAGCAGGGTGCTGCTGCTGGTTACACAATATTAGGTGGTTTGCCTGAGGAATTTGCTTTAATGCAATGGGAAAGAGCCTAACAGATAGAGCTGCCTTATCAGCACAGGGTGAGATTTTTGGTCAGGTTTCACCCAGTCAAGTTGAAGCCAGAATTTTTTTCCCCTAAAGTAAGGGCAGATTTAAGATGAGAACGGTGCTCTGTGTGTGTCTGAAGCAAAACCCTACATTGGACAGAGTAACTGATACACAGAAGAAATAGTATTCCTGAACTTAAATTGAAAGGAAAAGAAGACTTATTTCTTGAAACATGAGGAGAAAAGACAGCGATCAACCAAATCATTAGAGTGGAAGTCCAAAGGTATATTTTTGATGGAGGGTTTCCGTAGCATTCAGAGTTCATGTTCTTGAAATGAGCAGTGAAGGGCAACATCTGTGAGAATCAGTTGCCACCCTGCCCTGACCTGTGCATTCTCTATCATCCTTGTATATTTGCTTCTTACTGATGTGTACGTGTACTTTATGTAGGTAACATCACTGTTCACATACACGGTTGCGCACTTTGCATTTATCTGGAAGATTATAGCGTGTATCCAGAAGGGGGCCGATTAGGGCCTAATCATCCCTGATGCATTGACTGCACACGCTTAAAACAGAACATCTTCTGTTTTTGTGTGATGTAAATGGAAACCATGGTAACACTTGAGGAAGTGACAGTATTGTTAACGTTGAGATCACAGCTGAGAAAATAGCTGCAGCTCTTCCTCTCAAAGCCTTCCGCCATTACTGCGTAGTAGTAAAACTGCTGCTGCCCCCTCTGCTCATGTGCTGAATTACCAAGCCTCCCAAGAAACACGTGATAAAACATGATGTGAATGCGTAAGCAATTCATAGTTAAAAAGAATTATATCAGTGTCTTTAGCATAATTGCAAATGAGTGTCTTTGGTTCAGTCTGTATCTAGATGATTTAAGCCCATCTGCACTGGAACAGTGTAATCAATAGAAACCCATCCTCGCCCCAGACTTCTCTGATTACCCCTTGGTGTTTTGTCGTAAATAGCTTGTGGAGAAGAAGAAAACAAAAGCTTGTTTTGCATGAATCCTAGTACATGCTCTGCACTGTCTGTGATTTGTTCTCATTACCCCCACGCCTGTTTGGCTTTGCCATTTCTCTCTCTTTCTTCAGTTTGAGGGCTCTTCACCCCCACCCACGACTTCTGTCTCGCCCATCTAATAATTTCTCCGTCTCCAGGATAAATGCTGTGTACTGCAGGAGGCTTATGTTTTCCTCCTACCCATCACAATGTACAGTCATGGTCAAAAATATGGATTTACGTCAGATAGCACATCACTTCTCACGGAAAAGTGTTGCAATCACAAATTCTTTGCTATTGTCATGTTTATTTCTTTTGTTTGGATTGGAACAGCACAAAAAAGAAAAAAGCCAAATCTGATCCATTCCACACAAAACTCCAAACATGGACTGGACAGAATTATTGACACCTTTTCAAAATCATTAGAAAATAGCTGTATTTCAAGCATGTGGTGCTCCTGGAGCAGCCAACAGGTGCTGGCAATATAGAACTCGCACTTGTAAACGGTGGAGAAAAGTTGACTCAGCCTTTGTGTGGTGTGGACCACACTGAGCACAGAGAAAAGAAAGAAGAGCAAAGAATTATCTGACGATTTGAGAACCACAATAGTGGGAAAGCCTGGACAGTCCCAAGGCTCCAAGTCTCTCAACTGTAAATTGTCAGATGAAGGCAAAAGACAGAATGAAAATTTGTATGTAATTTATTAAATAATTGAAGGCTTTCCCAGTTACCTTGGTCATGGCTAAGGTAACTGGAAGATAAGGTAAAGCTGCTGAAAATACTCTGGTCATTCGACTGTGCTGCTTGATATTTTTATTACTATGAACACAGCCACTGGAGTTTCCTTTGGCTCAGTCTCACACACACTGTTATGCTGCCCTACATAAGTATTGTACTAGAGAATCAAACCTATTCATCACCAGCTGAAAACAGTCCCCAACAAATGAACTGTTATAACTAAATGACTTTACTGATACTTACTGTTTGAGTAACATTATCTAAAACTACAGGAAAGAAGACAAACACAGCATCTTAATAATAAAATACAACTACATATTTGTGAGGTATTTATAAAGATTTTATGTGATTTTGTACAAAATAAACTTTGTGGAAAAGTACTGAGAGACAATAAGGAAAATATAACAACAACATCAGACTTAATTTTCCTCTGAAAGTCGGAGAAATAACTAATACTAGGTTTTCCCCTCAGATGTATCATACGGATGCCTTTGGAGCAGTGTTTAGACAACTATAAGGTGCATTAATGAGATTCTTGGCTGCCTCTTGCAGGTTTTGCTGGTTGCCGAGTAAAATCTCCACGTCACACAGAGGATTTCTCTGATCATGTAGTCAATAAGAAAAACATTTGATTGCTTATATGGAACCTGATAAAACAGTGTAAAAGCTTCAGGACTGGGTCAGTAAAATAACCTGAAAAGTAAAATAAATGTCCCCCACTGGATATGGATAAACACACTGTCTGGTTTCACAGAACAGAAAGCCTCACTAAGTCACTTTTTTCTTTTCCAGGTAGAAGAATGTGTTGACATTAGGACAGGAGGACAAGCCAAACGCAGATAACCAGGCATGATATCTCACCACAGTGTTGGGTCTTGTTTGGCAAATTGCCTCTCGAACCTTTCAAAGAGGAGGGTGTCTGGTTCTTGCATATTAATTTATTTCTCCCTCTTTGTCCTCCTCCTGAGAAACTTGTCAGCTGTGATAATAAGTCACTAAAGCTACTTGGGGCCCCGTGGTTCCCCTCTCTAGGTGTTACTGCAACATTGCATGGCAGCACATTGCTTGGGGACTGTGCTGAATGGTGTTGCGCTTTCGCCTCGGATAAGCAATTAGCATTCAAGTTATTATTATGTGAAAATTCAAACAATCCTGGTCCCGTGTTGCCACGTTCCTCGTTGCTGTGATGAACACAAACAATTCAGTCCCACGATCGTTACGGCATTAGTCTGTGTGACAGCAGCAGATTCATTATAATTTCATTCATTTTTAAGTAAACATCAAAACAGCAAACAGCCTCAGTTAACCACACACGCACACACACACACACAGTTCATGCAGTAGAAGTGCACGCACACGCACATCGGTGAGAGTTCAGCAGAATGTGCGTGGCTTTTCTAATTACATGGGTTTGCCCTCCTGCTGCCAGAGAAACTCATTTGGGCACTGAGAGCAACGTGTGCGCTAAAAGCAAAGGAGGCTGGGAAGACTGAGTCTTAATGAGGGAAATCAGTGGAACGTGTCTGATGGTGACATTTCTTCCTGGAGCTGGAGGGCTCTTGATGAAAGGCAGGCCTTCACCGCAGGCTGCGCTCCACCACTCAGCCCTCTCATCCTCAGATAACCGGGCACAGTGCAGCACAACGAGAAGCCCTCACACAGGAAGCAATTAAAACACTGATCTGCTTACACACCCGGAAACACTCCCTTGGCTCCAGGCAGAGGGGAAGTGGACCGGGGCAGTGGGGACGTTCCCTGGTGGTGGGATATTTGTTTGTCAGGAGGAACGGCGAAAGCAGCAGTCCAAAATTCAGCATCTTAGTAGTTTAGTTAAACACACAAGAATATATATATATGTGTTTGTATATATATATATATATACACACACACACACGAAGCAACATTGGGGATGTAGACCAAATGGGAAACTATTAAGTGGAAGCTGGCAGAGTGTCAGAGCAGCTCTTTAACACCAGCAGTACTGCTGCCAAGCTTTAATACGATCTGTTAGTGAAGAGGGTCCTGGGACCGCAGAGTGCTCAGGGCATTTGGACTTAGATAAAACCGTTAGGCCTGTCTTTCAAGCCAGAGCCAGACTGAGTAATGGCCAGTTCAGCGCACTGGTGACAGGCCCGTGCTGCATTGTATGTCTTATAAATAAGCAGCTCCCCTGGACCTCTCTGGCAGCGGGTCCCATGCTGTTGTCTGAGCAGGTGGATCTGTACAAATCACACTTTCTTTCTAACTTCACTTTAACTTATTTTCAACTAGAGACACATTTGGGTCTGTAGCAGCACTGCTCAGATGCATTTTTTCTTTTTCTGCTTGTGCAGACTTTGACCCCACAGGCCGCAAAAGCAAGTGCATTTGTGTCGAAACAAAAGAAAAACTATGGTTCATTGGAAATGAGGTGCTGTTTTTTTGTAGCTCTGACTATTGGTTATATTGATTTTAATGCCACTGTGCTCATCAGAGTAGGTTCTTACATGTTGGAATGCCATCATATTGCTTTAAATAAACCCAACTGGGCAACAAACGAGAACTGTCAGATCACAACACCAAACCGAAAGCAATCACAGCTGTAACAGGTGTTTCGTGTGCACACACACCCCAGCATGGGTAGACAAGTAATTTCAAGATGGTTCTGGAAAATTTTGATGGTTACTTTTCACAACTCCAGCTCTGATAGGCATATAGTGTAACTCTTGTGCATACACAAGTCAAGTAGAACATAGTTCACTCCCATGCATGGTCACAAATCTTTCCGTAGCCTGTGATTTGTGCGGTAATGGCAGAATAGTGACTGTAACCATTAGAGACCAGGCAGGGTTGGGTCACCTTCACGGGCTGAGAGCCGGGTTATTGTTGTCCTCCATCAGCCGAAGAACCCCCTTCGTATCTCTGTCTCTGCTACCCATTATTTCTGGCGATCTGGGTGACCTGTGGCTGTTGTGTCATTTTCACACCACAGGGCTAATTGCCCCAAATGACTGTACATTTTGAGGGAATAGATGCAATAGGCAGTCTGTGCTGACCACCTGGTGTCAACCATTAGCTGCTATTTAGTTTATTGCTGCAAAAATCCCCCAGGATTTGATGTATAGACATATTTACAGTGAGCCTGTGGTGATGTAACTGAGCAATAATTTCCCTGGTGTTTCTCTAACAGGGCTATGATGTGTTTCTTTACCACTTTCCTCCTGGTAGCATGTAGCAAAGACAGCTTACAAATAGCTAAAAGTGTCATATTTTCTTCTGTTTTGCCATTAGTAACACATTCTGCTCTTTCCTCTCTGTAGCTGGCTGTACCTTTGATGAGGACTCAGACCCCGGCTTGTGTGAATACCGACAGGGCCAGGAGGATGACTTTGACTGGCAGCTAATCAGGACCTACAGTTGGCTACACCCGACCCCAGATCTTTTACGAGGTAGGCTTCAGTGCCACACCTGAGGCCAGGCCCACACCACCTTGGAGGTGTGATAAAGCAGCATCCGATCCAGCTTTAGACTGAGTGCTGAAATCCTTGATGGACTGGAAAAATGAAGCTGTAGTCTGTGTATAATGCACACCTGCTGCTCTCCCCACACCAATCGTGGGCTCTGCTCATGTTGGACAGCTCTCATGTGTGAAAAGTAACATGTGTTAATGAACATCTGTTCCAAACTGATTATTCCATGTACTCTGAATAACATTTAGAGCGCTGGCTTTTAAAGGAGCAGCTTGCAGAGGAAGACATAAAAGGAATGATATAAAAGAAACACAAGACAATATAAAAGACATAAATAGGATTTAAAAGTATGATATAAAATGAACGATAAAAAAACTGAAGAAAAAATGTCAGTGTAGCTACAATGCAGTGCAAGGCATGACTGTAAATGTGATTTAAAAAAACAGCAGCAAACAGAAGTCTTATATGTGGTGCATATAAAATGAACACTGCTTCTCTATGTTTGGTTTAGACTCTGAGGACAGAAAGCAGATCCATCTCAGACCACTTGACAGGTCTGGACGGTTTGTACGGTATCAGCAGCTTGGAAATGTGTCTTATCCCTAAAACCCTAGTCAGCGTGTTTATAAACCAGCTGTAGTATTTTAAAGCCAACAAATAGGTCCAATCACAGTGGTTCTTTTCATCCCTTTTAATAGCAGCAATCTCCCAGCTAGAGTTATTACAATATTTTCTTAAAAAGATATCATTGACTTTTGTAGTAAAGATGAAAAAAATTGTAAATACCATTATTATCAAAATCTGCCAGAAACGTGATGTATTTTTTCCTGCTTCACCCCTCACCTCCCGCCTTTCCAACACTGGAATAGTGAGGTGACCCAATGTTTGCAGTGTTGCATCTGTTTTAATGATTTTCACATCTCTGGCTTTTCTACGCCAGGGGGATTTTCACCTGGGCTCCAAGTGCGGTAGTTATTAACACATTTAACTTTAAATGTTGTCAGATGACACCTCATACAAACACAGCCTCAGGAAAATGACACTTTTGCCATTTGACCATGCTCAACGAGCCCTTAAACATTTGGGTCATTACAGTATTTGAGGAGTACAGTAGCTGCTAATGGGACAAGAAATGTCACCAAGGGAGATGAAGTAAGTAGAGAAACCCTCAAGATATCAGATGGTCTGATGGCCAGACAGTAAAATCACAATGTTAGTTCTGCAGTCACATTCCTGAAGCAGGTATTTGGGAATAAATACTTTGTAAAACAAACATGGGCTAGAGATGCACCAAGTGTCTGGGGATATTTACCATCTAGTCTAGAGGCAGAGTTATAAGCAATGCTGTTCTTGGTACAAAAACAACACAATAACCCACCAGTCTCCAATAAAACAGGCTTGCTGCAGCTTTTATGTCCTGTGCTGGTTTTCATTCGGTTCATTATGGGAGCTCTGTGAATGTTCCGAATAAAATAATGACACATTTAATGAAAACAAATTTACTGCAAACTGACTGAGACTGTTTGTGCAGCATTCTTTCAATTACCAGAGGGGACCTTCAAGTCCAACCCAAAGTCTAAACTCTTTTCACAGAAATCCAGGCAGTATAATTGTATGGCTTTGAATGAGGGTCCAAAGAAAAGGAGCTACTTTATTATCAGCGCCAGTGCTGTGAAATTTGCTTTCAAAAGTTAGATGGTTTTGACAAAGGAGCAGATTTGGATCCACCTCCCCCTCCGCTAGCATAACAATGCATAAAATGTGTCTCAAGAGATGCATTTTGCCTCCCGAGTCCCGGTTTATAACTAGCAGGTGGTCCGTCAGTACAGGAATGAATTTCCCTTCACTATATTCCCTCTGAATGTAGGCCAAACAATCCAGCTATTCCCTGAAAGGATCATCCAAGATACACTTTGGTACAAAGAATAAAGAGGTCCACAGAATGCTGTATTACTGAGAGGACAGGTTCTTTCTGACTGTCGGTCAGTCTAGACTTTAACCTGGAGAACACAGTTTTTGCCAGTTGGACCCAACATTTAGCAGCTTGTGCTTGTGGCCTTGTTGAGTGAACATGCAACAGTCAGATCAGCTGTTAAAGCTGCAGTTATCAGTATTTTTACATTAACAGTGGATGAAATTAAAAATCTCAAATTCAGAAGTTCTCTCTTATAGTTGTGAACACACAGAATTAGCACCAAACTCTGCAGCTCCCCTCAGTTCTGTCAAGGCAGTTATCTCGTTTTACACTAGTTCACAGTTCTGGTTGAGGAAGCAGCCAGAGAACACGGTGGAATATTTACCAACCACACAGTCAGACATTTTTTCCTGAGTGAATATTGAACTTACAGCTGTAGCTCAATAAATTAGAATATGGAAAAGTCCATTTATTTCGGTAATTCAACTCAAATAGTGAAACTCATGTATTATATAAATTCAGTACACACAGACTGAAGTAGTTTAAGCCATGGGGTCTTTTAATTGTGATGATTTGGGCCCACGTTCAACAAAAACCCACCAAATCACTATCTCAATAAATTAGAATACCTCATAAGACCTATAAAAAACACTTTTAGTGAATTGTTGGCCTTCTGGAAAGTATGTTCATTTACTGTATATGTACTCAATACTTGGTAGGGGCTCCTTTTGCTTTAATTACTGCCTCAATCCGGCGTGGCATGGAGGTGATCAGTCTGTGGCACTGCTGAGGTGGTATGGAAGCCCAGGTTTCTTTGACAGTGGCCTTCAGCTCATCTGCATTATTT
>NW_018127957.1:708655-740175 GCF_001952655.1 Monopterus albus
ATGAATTACTGAAATAAATGGACTTTTCCACGATATTCTAATTTATTGAGCTGCACCTGTATATCTGTGAGGTGGCCAAAAACACACTGTGTCTAGTAGATTACATAACTGCTCTCAAACATGTTTGCCATAACAAGTTTTAAAGGTGTTAATAGGTCAAATGTTGTGTTTCTGCTGTTTCCAATAGTCAAAAAAGTAAAAGCAAGGCAAGGAAAAAAATGCCGCTTGAGCTTTAATTTATAAAATGTTCTTTTTAAAGTATATTCTAATAATATATATTTTTTTTTGTTTAAGGTCACTTAGTTTAATCAATTAGTACCATAACAAATGATTATAAATTTTATTATCCATTAATCTGATGAACTTTTGTTAAATTCTAAATGTTTTATTTGGAAAATGTCATAATTCAAACACTAGTTTCCTACCATTTATGATGAGGAAAAGCAACAAATTCTCATATTTAGGATTCTGTTTTTGCTTAAAAGACTTCAGTAATAAGTGATTATCAAAATAGTCACAGATTAATTTTCTCCCAACCAAATACTTTAATCATTTCAGATCTTATTCCACCCAAACCTAGCTTGTACACCTCTTCACTAGTCAATGTTCAAAAGCTGAGAAAGTGATGTAAGAAATTCTTACAAATATACAGAATCAACAGGCAAATAATGATTCCACATGCATAGCACAGTCCCACCGTGGCTATTTCTCTGAGTAATCACAGTAGCCTCTCACCTTTGTGTCTTCACTAAGTGTGAACATGCTTCATTTCTATTCTGGCTGAATTTTAATGGATTTTAAAACAGGCTTGCACCCTAAGGGCTTGCACCCTGGGTTTCCTCAGGTGATTTATGCCAAACAGTCTTATTATCTTGGACCGTGTCCCAGTCATCAACCTACTGACGGCTTGTTTTCACACATTCAGCCCCTTGCTGTGTTTCTGTTTAGATTTGTCAAGCATCTACACAGGTGGCCAGCTTCCCGTCCATGCTGGCATTTTATATCAATGCTTATTTCAAGCGGTTTTTCTTGGTAAATGCTGTGCTAGCACACGCCTGGAAAACATGCAAGTGTGAACAGTACCGGTTACAGGCTGCTCGTTCAGGTAAACAGTGGCGATTTGTGGAAGGAGCCAGCAGACATCCAGGATACTCTAATTCAGCCGTATTTATCAGTACTTGTTCCACTGTTGCAGGCATAGCTCCCCCGAGGCACTCTGGGTAGGTTAACAAACTCCCTGGGATTGGTGGAATCTAGCATGGGTCACTGCTGACTAGACTTCCTGGTGTTCCTCAGGGGCTTTTCATCTTGTCATCCAGTGGAGAAGGTTGATTTTAGGCAGTATGAGCATATTCTCAGACAACTTGGATGTTCCTCTCAGATGGGATAGAAATGAAGATTTGATATATATCTGTGCAAGATCCCATCATCAGCGTTGTGTCTCCCACTTACAAGGGTCTGACAAAAAAAATACGATATATGCTGTGTTAAAGCTGCATCAACTAACTTCTCCGTCTAATTTTCAACCGTTAAGGGTAAAGTGAGAGTCAAAACAAACTCAGGTGGTGTCCCCCTCCTCTTCTTCCCTTTCTCTGAATATGTAGTCATGGCAGCTGGAGACAGTTGTGGCAGTCAGGTAGCACAGCAGCAATAACTGGCTACAGAACTAATGTATAGGGAATATAGAGCCCATAGAGTCCATGGTGGCATTGTAGTGACACAATGTCAAATAAAGAGGTTCACATTTTAGCAATATGCATATGTATGTCTAACGCTGTTTATAGTGGATTTATCTGGAGTAACAGCAGCAAATTATACAGAGGAATGTTTTTATCCTGTAATATTGATACAGCGCTAATGTTCTGGCCACTATCGCTTCAAGTTCAGAGTTACATACCTGACACACATGACCATGAGCTCTATGTGAAATGAGAAATTTCATGTTGCATGTTGATAGTTGAACAAACTCCCTGATTTTATAGTTGTGATGAAAGTGTAAATTTGAATAATTTCTCACTAAAATGCCAAATGCACTGCAGTGTTATATCTGACATAAACTGGACTAAAACCAAACTACAATACTTGCACATTTAGCAGGAGAAAAGCCACAAACGTGTCAAATTTTAGTCCTTTGGATGCTTTTTGTGCTCTCTCCAACAGGCTAAACACTGGTTTTGCCTTGTTCACACTCTTTTTATGGTACAGAGCATGGCCTCTTGGATCTAACAGGTCCGCTCCCAGATATCACAAACAACACTTAAAGTAATGCACACAAATGTGTTGAAAACCCCTGGTTTTAGTATCAAAAGTCATATATATATATAGTAGATACATCCTCCATAACTTATCTAAATAAGGAGAGTTGCTGTCTAAAACTCCTGTGACTCAAACATTCCCTTCTAACTGGGAATCCAGGCTGAAAGCCAGATGTGAGTAGGTAGGAAGCGTTACTGAATGGTGGCTCCGTTCAAAGTGAGATGTGACTGGTGTGTTCTGTCCTTAAGGTCATCAGAATAGCTGTCTGTCAGCAAGACAGAGGCCAGACAGAATCTTTTACCAGGCTGAACAACAACACAAGTGTAGTGGGCAAAAATAGGTTTAATGTAGAATCATCAGGAAGAAATTGTGCTTTTTTGTAGCCTATGGATTTATTGATTTTCACCTGCTCCTTACACAGGGTGAAAGTGAAACACAAGCAGCCTGATCAATTGTAATAGAAACAGAAAATAACAGGATTGGTGTGATTTTAACAGCTGACTGTGGAGATTATGATTTACTAAATGGAAAGGGGGGGGGGGGGAGTAGCAGAGAACACATACAGCAGGCACACATCTCACATTCAGTGTGGATTGGCACATTTGGCAGAGTGGAATTCTGTCTGCAGCCTGAGCTGGGCATGATACGTATGTAGAAAAAGCTTTCAGAAATACCTTCAGTGTAGATTAGAGATAAAGTTTTTTGAGCAGGATTGCCCTACTAACCAATCAGAGAAGGACACTGTCAGGGGTGGGCGCACACAGCTGTCAATCAATGTGTGAACACGCTTCAACTCTATTGACTATGTCTGACTCATGTGACTGATTTCAGCTACACAAAAAAGAAGAATAAGAAAGTTTTATAGAGAAGGAAGAAAAGCAACCAACACAACTGGATTTAGATCAAGAATTTTATCAGTAGATGGAATGTTGAGATGTAAGTTGTAAATGTAATTATTGTGATATGGTAACAATTCAGACCTTTGCCCTTTGTGCTTGTAGCTAAATCATGCCAGAACGCCTCATTTGCACTCCCATTGTGACTGTAACAGCAACTGGCTAAGGTAAAGGTGTCACCGTGTAGCTGCTCTCTCTGATCATAATCAGCCAGTTACACTCAGAGCTCATTCAAGCTGCCGCAGCTGCTGAAGCCATCTGTGCCTAGTGAAAACTGTACCTCTGACTTCTTTGCCTTGTTGTTAGTGCATCTTGTTATACAGCAGCTATTAGACATTTTTCATTTTTCTGTAAAAAGGCTGAATTGTCAAAGAGGCACCTTAACCCATTAATTTTTAACTTCAACTTTAACTTTGGGGAGGCGACAGTGGTGCGGTGGGTAAAGCAGTCATCTCCCAACCGGAAGGTTGGAGGTTCGAATTTTGGTGCCTGCAGCCTACATGTTGAAGTGTCCTTGGGCAAGACACTGAACCCCCCCAATGGATTAGAGAAATCGGTTGAGTTGGTGCCACAGGTGGCTGCCTCGATTCTGTACCGGAAACAAATTTCTTGTGTGTAACATACTTGGTCAATAAAGGTAATTATCCTTATCCTTAAAAAGTTGTTGTGGCTTTTGCCCAACCTTACAGCATAGTAGTATGGTGGTAAGACATATGTTCACACCTCTACATCATTAATGTGGGTTTTAGTATGATGTCATTACTCAGTAAGCTTCAACATGTAGGTTTTCGTAAATCCAGGAAGAACAATCCATCTTTCCAACCCTCGGCTTTAGGAAGACCTGTGAGGTAACATTGCAAATATACATTTTACTTTGAATTTTTCCACAGGCTTTAAATTCTTTCAGAGACGCTAAAGAGACTGCAATTGAGACAACAACTTAGTTTATTAGGCACCAGCAGCTCAATAGTATTGATTTGCACCCAACAGCCAGTGGAATACCAATGACATGAAACACTGCACCTAAAAAGGAGCATGTTATGCCCTTTAGCTTGGCAGTTTTTTGCTGTTCATGATAGTGCTTCTTCTGACCCTCTGCTTGTCAGCATGCTAATGCAGGATGTGAGATGCCAAGGCTCAGTGTCTGGAGCTGTGCAGGATATGATTGTTGTGCACGACAGACAGTGTTTCTGCTGTTCTTTTAATGGTGAAGTTGAAGAGGTTTGTGCTGTGCCAAATGAAGCAGATTCAGAGGCCCCTGATGGAGATTTTATTGAAGGTAAATTAAAGTGAACACACAGAGGACACCTCAAAAAAGGATAAATTCAAGTGGATATCTCTGTGGGGTTCCTTTGAGACCTGCAACATTTAGAAAGGTTGAGCTAGATCAGAGATTTTCTTGAGGTTTTCAGCTGTAACGGAGTGAGAGGTACATGCTGGTCTTCTGCAAACAACCAGAAGTTAGTTATTGTATGTTGTCCACTGATTTGACCCACTCACTGACATGGTCAGCTGCTGCAGTAGCACCAGTGGCTGTGTCACACAGCTCATGAAGGAAATTAAAGAAAACTGTTAGTGTGTGATGGCTGCAATTTGGGTTGAAAATCAGACTCTTTCTTGGAGTCATTACCCAGTCAAATTTAAACACACAGACATGACACACATATTATTACACTGTGTTTGACGAATGCATTCCAGGAATTTCATTATCTCTGAGAGTCATCACATTTTTAGTTTAATTCAGTATTAGAGTAATCCAGTCATAGCTCTCCGTACATTCAAGGGTATATTTCAAACGGGAAAAGCTAATAGCTAATTAATGGTGCCAGTTTGCCTACGTGTGAACAAATAAAGCTAAATATTTAAGACTCACAGTGTTCCACCAGCATGGTCAACATCAGCACTTTTCTGTTCCATTCATATACAATTGTGAACCAGGAGACTATAGTTTTCAGTTTATTTAATCACAGTTTAAGCAAGCGCACACTCAATAGTTGGTTTCTGGCAAATACCAGTTTGCTTAATGAGCTAATTTTGTCCAGACAATCATTTTCTAGTCACACCTGTAAATGAAAGTGAAACACAAAGCCTGGCACTGTAGAGTACGGTGCATTAAGTCAGTGTCGGTATTTTTGTAATGTGCATACCAACTTCCAGAACAAATAAAGAAAAGGTTATGTTTGTTTAGTTTCATATGCTGTTAGTCAAAAATGTAGGTGGAAGCACATACTGCAGTGCTGAGGAAAATAAACCTTTTCACATGCAAAAAGAGTAGCACGAGCACCATCATCCATGCTAAGAGATGTCTGCTATTAGATTTCTTCCAACACTCAACCCTCTCATTTCAAAAAGAGGCAGAATACAAATATCATGTGGCTCACAGAAAAGTCATTAACAGCAGCTTTGGTTCAGCATAAATCACCTCTGAGCTTTGGATGCTTTTGCAGCACTGGCCCAAAATGCACAAATCTTGGCAAGGTGGGAGTTAAAGCTAAGCAGATTTCTGAGTCTCTTGTTAGGCTTTTGGGGTTTGAACATGATGCTCATTTGTTGAGCAAAGCTTCAGATGTTCATAGTTTCTTATCTCTACCCTCTGCCCTCTTGCCTGTCCCCTGCTCTGTGGCGTTTATTCCTGAACACTGCTGCTTTGATGATCTAGGACCCAGAGTAGAAAACCTAACTAGAGGAGGCAGAGTGACTCTTTGCATTTAAAATGACACATTAACAGAGAGGAGCTTCTGTGGATCCAGTGATCCCAAAATTTATATGAATGTGTCAGCACTGGAGAGTGTGTTGGAGGTATACTAGTACTGCTGAAGGGCCTATTCATAAACACTGGGACCATTCAGTCATGTGCTTATAAATTTTCTTTAGCATCTGTGAGAGTGTGCTCACCATAAAAACAACAGCTGGGATCATTTGTTCAAATGCATATTGGACCTGTGTTTGCATAGACCTGACAAACACCTCTTATGAGTTATGACTCCTCTCTGTCAGAAGCAAGCACTGAAGCAGTTCTTATAGCACCGTAAAGCCTTTTTTCGAGTAGATCCACGTGGATGGATGAGTGGAGACTGCTCTTCACTGGCTGTTTTTCATCAACATTGAGCATAGGATATTATTACCCTTTTAAACCATACCTCAGTCCTGAGCTAAAATTAACCAAGGTCTGTGTAACAAAAGCCCAAAAGCCCAAGCATTTAAATCCCAGCCACATTTTAATTTTAACCTTAAAGGAGTACTCTGCCATTTTGGGAAGTACTCTTCTTTCTAAAACTTAGATGTGAAGACTAGAAAACACTCTTGTGTTGATGTGCTATAGAGGCAGGGGTAAACAGCATTCTGGATCTCTCCGGGTTTCAAAAATCCACCTACTAGTTCAGCTATCATGTTTGTTTGTCATGTTTGTGTAATTCATACACAAAAAGAAATAAAAAAAAAAACTGTATTTTCCCCTGGGTTTTCAGATGACTTAGATAAAATTATTCAAAAAAAATTCAGTTGATTATTAGTAACAGGCGGCAGTGGTGCGGTGGGTAGAGCAATTGTCTCCCAACTGGAAGGTTGAAGGTTTGAATCTCGGTGCCTGCAGTCCACATGTCGAAGTGGCCTTGGGCAGCAAAACACTGAACCCCCCAAGTTGGCCTTGATGGCGACGCGTATGCATGCCGGGGCCCTTGGCTCCAAACAAAATTTGCACGTATGCATGCCGGGGCCCTCGGCTCCAAACAAAATTTTGTTGTACGTGTTACATTGACAATACAGTAAAGCTTCTTCTTCTTCAATTTATGTGATGTCAACTAATAGCTTCCTTGGCTAATGTAACTTAGCTAATTTAGTACAGGTTAGATACCTTAGATACTGTACCTCTACTAGGCTATATTCTGCTATCTGTTATTCTGCTATCTGTTACCATTCACAAGAATTACTCCCCAACAAAGTTAGATCCTACTTCATGTTTTCTTTGTGGAGGCTAACCTTTTCAGTGGACGTAAGTACCGTCCTGAGTTGACACTACAGAGAAATATCCAATCAGCCCTTTAATTAGATTGGCAATGCTGCCAATCACACAAACATTCATCCAAATGCTGAGTGTTAATTGACAGGTCATTGTTTCATTTTGAGATCAAGCCACTCATTTGTTATTTTTTATATTCATTTGACTTATGGTGGGCACACACTCAACAACTGGCTAAAACCTTCTAAGCCTGATCTGTGCACAACTGGATGCAACTGGGTCAGATCAGTCGTCACGTCCAAATACCATTCATAATCGACGTAGCAGTCGTTAAGTGTGTGCTGACCTTTAGGCGCTCTGCAAAAACACTTAGGCGCTACACCTAAGCCAATCTATGGCAGGGAAAACCCTGAAAAACAACCCTTTATTTAAAGTTGCCCGGCATGTAACAGTTAGTCATTGTTAGATGTACATGTAGGCACAACTTTGGACAGAGCCAGGCTTTTACCTCCTGCTTCCAGTCTGTGCAAAGTTAATCTCTGCCTGGCTCCAGCTTCAGACTTAAGGCACAGACACATGATACTGATCTTCTCATCTCATTCTCTGCAGGAAAGCAAATAAGCATATTCTCCAAGATGTTGACTATGTAGTATTTGAGCATAAACCTAACTAAACCTTAACCATAGAAAAAGGGTCTTGTTAGAAGGTATTTTTAGAATGGCTGCATGCCTTCTGGGAGGCTCTGTCACTTTCTACAGGGAGACCAAAGCACTCATATGGGTCATTTTGTGTTTTGGATTCTTTGAATATGAGTAATGATATGAATGAATTTA
The DNA here is from genome assembly GCF_001952655.1 of Monopterus albus. NCBI lineage: Eukaryota > Metazoa > Chordata > Actinopteri > Synbranchiformes > Synbranchidae > Monopterus > Monopterus albus. The sequence goes on from NW_018127957.1 coordinate 716,599, forward strand.
TCATTTAGTTTGGAAGATTCTTGGTGAGGGCGGCATGGTGACGAAGTGGTTAGCACTGCTGCTTCACAAGAAGGTTCTGGATTCGAGCCCGGGTCGACCCGGTGCCTTTCTGTGTGGAGTCTGCATGTTCTCCCTGTGCTTGTGTGGGTTCTCTCTGGGTGCTCCGACTTCCTCCCACAGTCCAAAGACATGCAGCTTAAGTTTACTGGTTCCGACATCTGGACTTTTGCAGCAGCTCAGAGCAGACATTGAACCAGCACACTTCAATACTAAACAGTGCATGTAGTAGCACTTCTGATGCCTTGTTTGATATCTTCTTTAATAATTTGATACAAATTTGTTGTTACTATTTTGATGGAACATTTCAAATTCAGCTTTTTTGGAACTGGGTGTTACATCAGGTTTTGTTTGGCCTTGGTGTCAGACAGCAGCAAATGGAAAACATGGTGCTGTCTACTCAGTATAATGCTGAGAATCTGGGCCCTTTTTTCTCTTCTGAAACTAGAGACAAATACTCTTTGGTTTCTCTAAATATTCTAAATTCACTTTTCATTCAGGAAATCATCTAGGGAAGGACATAAACCATCTGTGCATATATCTTAGGTGAGCCTGACTAAGCCTTCTAAATACCATAAGTAGACCAGAGAAAGGAAAGCAAGATGAAAACGTATATGTAGAAGATGATAAAGCAATGTGTTGTGGGGTCACCACATGTACACGTGTTTGCGCATAAGTAGACATTCAGGAGTTAGAGGCTGAAGTAAAGTGAGGCAGTTTGTTTTGTCAAGGTAGCAAGAATTTACCTGCCTGTTGCTTCCTGAATGCCTTTTGTGGCACATTCAGTGATAAACTCAGGACTATGAACTTGCACGTAGAATAACAAAGCCACCTGCCTTCTGTTCCTAAAGCGCGACCCTGAGCACCACACACTGTGTGTATCAACTGTCATCAAGGAGTATTGCACATTTTTATCCTTGTGAATCAAAACCAAGAGTATAATGTTATAAAAAATTATGCTGACAGCACATGGTGATTGGTTTATTATGCAGCTAGACAGAGATGTGATTAGGATGACTCCATCTGATTTACTATTGTTTGTTGCTGAACACTATAATCATCTGAGTTAAAGGCAAGATTTTTCAGTGGTGCAAGTGCACACTTGAAAAAGATTAAAAAGTGTGAAGGCAAAGTAATCATTTGTGATCTTTGACAAGGGAATTATTAGCAGTTGAATATGTATCCCCAAGTGTGCCATCGTCTGTAAACACATAGAGTAATGGGAAGGATGCCACTGTAATGCCACAATAACAGACTCATTTTGTCCTAAATCGATGTAAATAGCTGCACTACATCTGTATACTACTGGCAGTCCTGTTTGGACTTTGACAGCTCCTGACTGTGCTCAGTGTTTTTTTTTATTTTTCATATAACACCATGTTGTGTTCAGTCACAGGCATGAGTTGGCATTTTAAAATAAAAGGCACCCATTTTGCCCTGACATCTACAAGGTATTGCTCTAGCTCATGAGCACGTATGATAATAATGTGAACGTCTCTCTGTAATTAACATGACATGACAGGCCTGTAGACAGAAGCCAGTGTGAAGCTGGTCGTGTCATTAGAGGGAGCGGCAGCAAGAATTCTTCAGTGACAGGACTCTGAGTGGCTCACCTGTCTAAGTCACCATTTTAAGATGGACCCTGGCGTCATGTTTACACTGTACCGGCCATAGCTGTGGCTGGAGGCATTATGTTGTCGGGTCGTTAGCCCGGCCCATTCTCATGAACGCAATATCTCAGGAACACCTTGAATTTCTTCAAATTGGGCACAAATGTCCACTTGGACTCAAGGATGAACTGTTTAGATTTTGGTGGTCAAAGGTCACTGTGAACCTCACATTAGACTGGTTCATTCTCATGAATCACATTCATGACATATGCATTGTACAGTAATATGTCGTCTTACCATTTATACCTTGTACAGTTGTCCGCCTATAGCGTGACTGTCAACGTGCACATTAACATTACCTACAACCTACTTCTCGTTATCTGACACAACACTTTGCTTCAGTTTTTGTGCTTGCAAACATGGTTCGTGAGTCCTGTGGTAATGGGAGTCAACTGCTGCGCCCCCTCTAAGGTCACTCCAGTGTAAGGAAGGTGTTTAGAGTGGATTTGCATTATTTATTAGATTTGCCTACACCCTTCCGTGTTTGCTTGAGCTTTTAATACCTGGTATTAACGGCAGACTGCACCACAAGTGACTCTTCTTCCAAACAGGTCCCATTGCTTCAAACTGCTCTCTCTTACTACAGCTGATTATTATAAGGCTGCTCACACTCCCTGCTGACTTACCTCTTTGACGACCTCTCTTATTGCACGTTCAGTTCACACTGTGTTACATACACCCACAGACACATAACTACTACTGTATCTTACAAATGTAAACAGTCAGGAAAGCCACACTAGAAAGCTGACGTTAAAAACTGATGGTTATTTTAAAATAGATGGTTATATGAATCTGAATATACAAACTAAATAGCTTTTGTTCAGTGTGGATCTGAACATACAGTACATGATGTGAGCAAGAATCCAGGAGCAGGGGTAGGCTCTACTGCACAGAGATGTTTTCACACTCTGTATCACTCCAGGTGTGTACAGGTATACAATATAAATGTAAATGTATCTCTGTGTGGTAGAAGTCAACAGTTTTAGGTGAGGACTAGGAGTAAGTGCAACGTTTACAGAGTGTTGTAGCTAATAGCTCATATTCTGATTAAGGCCTTGCTCAGGTTAAGATGCTTTAATGTTCTTACATTTTCATACCATCAGCAAAAAAAAATCTTTGAATTAATTAAATAATTCAAACATTATTTTAGATATACAACTTACAATGCAGCAAAAACATCTGAGCTCCTTGGTTTGTAATAAGTAGGATTAGGGAATTGCTGAGAGTAAGAATGCATATTTTGAACTCATATAAGCTCATATTTGAGTTTTTGTTATGATTTTGTGGGAAATTAGTGGATGTAGTTTATGAAATTAGACAAAGTATTCCATCTTTTTATATTACACATTTATACAGTATCAGTTTTGTATGATGGTCTTCATACATCAGTGGTGGGGTAATCCTGCACATCTATTCATCCATTACCTATACCACTTAGCCCTGGATAGGGTCATGGGGGGCTGGAGCCAATCCCAGCTGACACTGGATGAGAACCGGGGTCCACCGTGGACAGGTCACCAGTCTATCACAGGGCTGGCATGTAGACAAACAACCACACACACTCTCACACTCACTCCTACGGGCAATTTAGAGTCACCAATCAACCTAAGCTACATGTCTTTGGACTGTGGAAGGAAGCTGGAGTACCCGGAGAGAACCCAGAGAGAACCCACGCAGACACAAGAAGAACATGCGGACTTGAACCCAGAACCTTATTGGTGGGAGGCGACAATCCATCTGTTCACTATTGATTTTGTTCCACTTGAACTACAATACATATATTCATTTTTATATTAAGATAATGCTTAAATATCTTTAATAAACTACTACTTCATTTTTAGTTAAATTACATTTAGAAAAGATTATTTTATGAATGGCGCTGCTAGAGCAGTACGGTGGAGGATATATTAGCATCTATTGTAGTTTTATTTCTGTACACCATGCACTACAGCTGACCTCTCTTTCACGCCATTATTTAAATGAATACTGTTTCTTGTCTTCTTTCTCTTTCCATTGTTTCTAATATCTTGTTCTCTTATCCTGTGTTTATCGCTGTATTTCCTGTCGCTGTGCGTCCTCCGTTTCCTTCTTTTCCGTGTTCCCACAGGTTCTGGCAGGCTATCTTTAGGAAATATTTCCATATCTCTCTTCTGCTAATGTCTCACTGTCAGTGTAAATGATATATTATATATTATAGGTTTCAGAGTAAGGATGAGTCATTTGCATATAATAGGCTTGATAAGTGATGTTATAATGAAAGCCTAGAGCCGTTCACAGGAAGGATGAGCGTTGTGAGACTAATGGCCATTTAAATAATGCACAATAAATGATATTTTACAGCCAGATCAAAATCCCTGGAGCTCTGTCACAAGTAAAAGAACAGGCAGGAAATCTACAGTTCAACTGAACACCAGACCAAAGTCAGATCCCTTCAAAGGACATTGGTCAACTCCTTACTCAGCTTGTTTAATGAGCACTTGCTTGAGACCACACAGTCTCTGACTGCTGGTCCCACAAACATATTAAAACTACCAAAACTGAGTTACTTTTTACAGCCAGAGGCCTCAAGAGGAAGGTAGTCTTTAATGGAAATCAGCTCCTCTGTGAACCTTATGAACCGAAACATGGTTGAAGCTGCTACAAGTAGAATTTGTCATCCTGAGACACCCTCCTGAGTGCGTTATCGGTGGTCGCTTTGGCCGCCATCACCTGTCATAGGCTTCCTTGTGAAACTGTGTTTGTGTATAATGCCAGTTCATATTTAACTGCAAATACAATAAGACAGAATATTATTACTTTTGCACTGAGGGCTTTGAATCCAATAAGTTTGTGTGATTGTCACAAAGCAGTGGTGTCTCACACTGTTTGTAACTGAAAATTATTCAGACAGTACAAATCTGGCGGTTACTTTTACAGCACCTACTCTGTAAAAGTCATTTTTTACCACTGCCAGTAGGATTTTTGTGACACTGCACATAACAGCCACCAACCCTCGTAAGATCATGAAGCAGCTATGACTGTGGGGGGTGAGTGATGCTCATCCTCTGTCTGCTAATTAGACAGACTTACTTGTTCGACTAAAGAAACCTTAACCATGACTCAGTCAGCTCCGCTGCTTTGACACTGTGTGATCCAACACCCTCTGGGTTCAGGGTATTCACTATTTTGGGTGATGTGTCAGATAGATTCCTTTACATGCCTTCTGTATCTGACTGTGACTGTTCTCCTGTGCCTGTGGAATGCATCCCTGTTTCCCTGACTTTGTGTGTGAGGGCTTTTCCTGCCCCCTTCTCAAACACCCCTGTTCTGATGTTCCTTTCTACCTGTACAGCCTCCTCAGAAATAAATAATAAACCTTTGTTTTTGTCTTGTTCTTCTGTTCTTTTGGGCCCTCCTCAGTGGGCTGCTTCAGAAAATGCCTTGGTTCATGCTGAACGTAATAGCTAAGAGGACTTAGTCATTGCCTTCAAGCATGGCCAACACACCACTGGCTCTCTGAAAATAGCTCTCAGGTAGAATAATGCAAAGTTCTGTGTTAGTCAGGACTGTTAACCTCTGACCCCCCAAATATAGAGAATGTGAAGGTACGTCATGCTGTGTTGAATGTTGGGACAGGGGAGATATGCGCTGTATACGTTCTTGTTTTGGTTGCTTAAATTATTTAGATCTCATTTTACTGACTGGTAATTCAGAATGGATAACCTGAGCTGACTGTAGCTAACTCGTAGGGGACCTTACATTTCACATACCAAGTCTGGTTATCTGTCTTAGTCTGCTATAGACAGTAATATTGGTTATGCTCTTTTAATGTGCTTGTGGCCTGTTGGCATAATTTTTTTTTTTTTGCAATTTAGTTTATAAAACTAGTTAAATGGCAGTCATTATCCCCATGCCCAAACTGTGGCGAGACAGCTTTGAGAGTATCACATACAGTTAAAATGACATTTGCCTGTCCTTTTTTGTGGAGTATCAGTTTGCACCTTCAGTCCTTCAGCAAACGCTGCCATTATCTCTGGCTAGAGTGGCTAGGAGTTCCCTTATGGGCAAGTGATGGTTTTAGCCAAAACTTCAAAGAAATGTATGATCATTAATAATTGGTTAATACTTCCAGGTTGTGATAACTGAATTATTTATACCATTAGAAATGATTGTTGCATGCAGCTGGCAGGTACTGAAAGATGTGATGAGAGTAAATGAAATCTAGCCCATATTGTTCAATCATACTTTCATACTGAAGCTGCTGTGACATTGTTTTCTGTGTGGTATGTGGTTGTCTTAGAGTCCTAAACTTAACACGGGGAATACTGTGGATGTACCTTTTGTTAACCACAAAGTGCCATCGCTACAGACATGGCTAAAAGTGCCGGCACCCTTCCAGGTAAAGAACATTTTCTCTGATATATGTTGAAACTGACAGAAGTCATTTGTATTCACTACACTCTATATTGGATGTAACATATTGTTTTAAATCTCCAGTGTTTTCTTCACATCCATCGTTTGGATGGTTTGGTCATTCTCTTGCTGGAGGAGCCATGAGCTGACACACAGCTCTCGGACACTGGGCAGTGTGTGTCTTTCCAGGACGCCCTGATAATCTTCTGATTTTATTGTATCCTGCACAGATGAAAGATGCAGCAGAGCGACCCAGTAACATAACTGAGCCTTGACCATGTGAAGCAGTTGTCCACGGTCAGTGTGGTGCACGCAGTGATACCAAACAGCACAACGAGCACTTTTACATAACTGATTATTAGGCTGAAGGCACCTGTGATACTAATTGAAGACAATAGTCTGCTTGAAATATCTACCCCAAAACAGACATTACATCTACAGCCACCAAAATGTGGGGATGATTTACTGAGGTAAGCACTCAACACATTAGGGGATTCATTACTATGAAGCTGTTAAATAACATTGAGCTACAAAATCCTCTTTCCTTTCTTCTTTCCTTTTTTCCAAACAGTAAACAGAGAGAAAACTGTAATTAGTCTGTGCTCTTTGTCCGGAGAAACATCAGGGTCTGACATGATATAGTGTGGTGTTTCTGAGCACTGAAACGAAGCTGTTTAACTTTGTTAGACTACAAGTTCTTGAAGCCCAGTGCCGACAAGTTTGGATTTAGGTTGCCATTATCTGATAGTCTGTGCTAATATTGAATTTCTATAAATTTTATCCTGTTCAGAGCAGGAATCTTGAGGAGATAGCAAGTGGTACACGCAGCAGGAGCCTATATGTCATTCCAGAAATGGATTACACAAGCAAACAAAGAAGAGCAGTATTGGCAAAGGCATAAGAAAACCAATTTATACTGGAAGTTAGCCCTAGTTTTTAAAGGCTGTAACATTTCCCTGCACACTCCTCCTTTCTGATACCGTGTGTGATGAATCCCTCAGTGTGTTAGTATTTCACTCTTCTCCATTTCCTTTCAGCTAATGTGGTGCATATCACTTGCTCCTGTGGTTGCCAGACTCTTAACTCTTGTCTCCGTCTCTGGCTCGTCTCTATGGCTGCAGGTTGCTGTTGTTGTTGTTGCCTATGCAGCAGCTGTCTTTTCTCTCCATATGGCAGATAAAATTCTGGTTGACACAGTGGGATGACACAGGAGGGTTATCGGCCACTGAACAGGCAGCCCTGGCATGTGTAATTGCCTTCTGCTGCTGCTTCTTCTTCTTGCCTGCTGCCCACTGATGAGGGCTTGCCACTATCTCTCTTTTTCTTTCATCCTCGCTAGCTATTTTTTGCTCATCGCAGCTACGGTGAAATTGAAAGTTTGCTGGATTAAAATTTGAAACGGTGCTGCTAAGCATCCTCTACACTCTGCTTGGTGTTTGAAGAAGCTGAGGCAATGTGGGAAATAAGGGCCCAGATTGTAGACTGGTGAAGATGTCAAAGGAACATATTTTCACTCTGAGCCACTTCTTTCCAAATATAAATGCTCTGTCTGGGGATGGAAAGGCATCATTTGACTTCCTTTTAAACCTGTTGAAGCACTGCAGAAGTGATTGGTGACCTTTTAAGCTTCTGAGTTTAGTGTAAATATTGAAATAGTGGCCAGGAACTCCTTTCCTCTCTTCTGTTTATTTTATATTTTAATTTGGTGACCAGAGTGTCAACAGCTGTTAAAGCAAACTTAATACTTCCTTCATGATTAATTAATGTTCTTCTATAACTTTTTGTAGTTTAATGTAGATTTTTAAATTTGATTGTAGATACTGTACTTGCCCATTCGTTTCTTTTCTCTAACAGAAAATGTTTTGCATCCCAGTTTTTTCCTTTTATTCCCATTATGCAGCTTTCAGGCCGCTATAGATAAAGCACTATTAATAAAACAACAGTTGCTTTACATATGATATTAGTACATTAAAAGCCTTCTAGCAGCTCAAAGGACATTGACTCAATGCCAATTGCCTGCATCGACACTTATGGGTGATTAAAAATGTGTAAATCCAGATGTGGCGAGCACGAGTGTCCTTGGAGAGAGATGTTCAACACAAGCATGAAGAGCACAAATTGAGTGATTTACTGTATAGTAGAAGAATTAATTGCTCAAGGCAATGAAAATGGGTGGAGGCCAGTTCATGGTTTTCACATTTGTGGGTCTTAAATGGTCTGTGTGGGTCTGTGTGACATAAATGTCATGACATGCCCAAGTCTCCAAGGATCCACACACTCTATCTTCTTTCTTTCTTTCTTTCAATATTATTATTATTAGTTTTACAGCCCTACCATGTTCAGATTATGTTGGGCATGTGTGAAACATAGTATATAGTAATAATAAACATTATATGGTTCAGTGGGTAGAGCAGTTGTCTTCCAAACGGAGGGTTGAAGGTTCGAATCTCAGTGCCTGGAGTCCACGTGTCGTTGGGCAAGACACTGAACCCCCGATGGTGAGAGCCATCATTGTGAGTTGGCACCGCAGATGGCTGCCTCGGTTCTGTACCGGAAACAAATTCCTTGTGTGTGCGTAACATACTTGGCCAAATAAAGTGACTATCCTTATGTATAAAGCACTTTCAAAGCCAAAGTGATAAAATCATTTAGAAGAATAAAAAAAAAAACATGCCTCCAAAAGTGCCGAAAACAAAAACTACACCATAGTTAAATAGTGAAATAAAAGAAGAAGAAGCTTTATTTATTTTCATTGTAACATTGTGACACAAACAACAAAGTTATGTTTCGGAGCTGAGGGCCCCGGGCCGCTGCGTACATACGCGCTGCCATCATGGGTAACGGGGGGGTTCAGTGTCTTGCCCAAGGACACTTCAACATGTAGACTGCAGGCACTGAGATTCAAACCTTCAACCTTCCGGTTGGGAGACGACTGTTCTACCCACCGCACCAGGTTTCATTAGTTAAAAAAAAAGGTAAAATATACATTATAGGAAGAAATGTAAAAGAAGTCACTGACGCTGCAAGTCCCAGGTTGTCAGGCAGGGAGTTCCTCACCTATGAAAGGCCCTAATCTTTGAAATGCTCCTCAACTAGAGGAACCATGACTGGGCAGCTCAAGGTTTCTGGCTGCTGGCTGGAGAACTGTAGACATGGAGCTTTGACAGTGCTGCAGAGAGGATTTGGATTTTTCCTGTCGAACAGAATTGTATAATCAGTTTTATTTTTTGTTATATGGAGAAAGTTGCGGGACATCCAGAACTTGATTTCTGAAGGACAATATGTTAACTGATCTAAGTCGCCACTATCACTGATTTTTCATAGTTCATATGAACAGTAGGAATAAAAGCACACGAGAGGGCAAGTGGAAACCGTGAAGACGTACAGAATGCTGCTGGGGAAAATCTGTGGAGGAGAGGAGATGACTGATTGGATCAGGTGAAGTGGCTGATATAAATGAATATACTTCTCTTTTTTAGGTTTAGCTCAAACTTCCTGCATTGATGGTTCACATTTAAAAACCTTGCTGCAGCTCAAAGGATGAACCTCTGCAGAAATGAGTTTTATCTAACAATGCTTGAATTTTTAGAGATAGAAATCTAAATTAACTAGTCAGTTAAACCTCTGAACAGCAGATTTGGGAGTATACCCATGTCTGTTGTAGCTGACTAGCTGTTATTTAAGACCAGGCCACTGGATGTCTTTCATTAAAAAACCAGTTTCTGCTGTTTTTGTTGCTTTTGTTAGAAAAACAGAATGCACATGCAGTCCTGTGACATTGTGGAAAATAATTCTGGTTTCTGTCTTTGCATTTGTTTGCCTGCTTGTCTTTGATTTACCACAGTTCCCACAGTGCCTGTTGAAGTCAAGCTACTGAGAGGATGTTGACCACTCGTAGCGATGCTGCGAGCTGCACCCATGGGCACCTATGTGTGCTTCAGCAGTGATTGGGGTTGTTTTAGCTTTCCCCCGGTGCATGTTTTTGCTGAGATGAACTGACATGCTCTCCTGGAGCAGTGGCTAGAGAAAGAGAGAGAAAGCGAGGGAATGTACACTTGGCAAACCTAATTCAGACTTGAGGATGTGCTGTTCCAGGCTGCTATCTTTAACCAGGAGCTGCAACTCCCACAGAGAAGAATGCAAGACTTTGATTGGGCTGCCCACACTGGTGCAATGTTTTGGCTAGAGCTGGAGGCTTAGCTATATCATAGTTGTTGCTGTGCACTTTTTACTTCAGGTCTGAGTGAAACAACCAAAAGAAGGTTGTGACCTTGAGATTCGCCCTAGCTTTAAATAAGCATTACCTTTTGCCTTTCTGCATTCATTCTGCTCCTCGAGGAGAGCAAAGGCCTCACAACGAGATGCTTCACAAAGAAGGAAAAACCCAAATCGCAAACAGAAAAAAAGTCAATGCACTTCTTCAATATGTTGTAGAGAGGAAAAAGTCGTGGTCAGTCGAGAAACATTTCTGAACTTACAAATCCAGTTAAGTCTATTTTAATTTCTGAATAACAACAGCTTAGATAAATCTGAGGTGGGCAATTTATTCTGTACAGTTTAAACTGGAGCAGTCCCTCCTGATTAGACAGTGCACGAGTTGGTGGATGTGTTTCCAGTTAGCGCTTCGATATTTTCCAGGTTTGGATTGTAACTTCCAAACCAAAAGAAAGGGTGAGGACTTACACTCCAGTGGCACAGGGAGATAAGGAGAGGTAATTTCCCCAAACAGGTGGATAATTAATTGGATGAGAGAGGATTGTGCAATCCTGATTTCTACAGCCCGTAACCGCCCTCGTCCTGGGACTGTCACTTCAAAGCCTGAAAAGACTTGACCGAGTCTGAGGGAAGTCTACATCCCAACAATACCCCAACTCCAGTCCCTCTCTTCTCCATTCTGTCTAGCTCTCGCTCTGTTTCCCTCCCCTTTCTCTTGTTCACACAATTACTGACAAGAGAGAAAATGAGAGTGATAAAATAATTAAAAATCAGGAACGTTTCTCCCCGCACTGCACATTGAAGTCATTTTCTGAGTAATTTTTGCTTTCAAGTTGTCTTTGAGAGCTGCATTAGCCGTATCTCTAAAGGAGTAGTAATGAATTACTATTACATTTGTGCAGGTACTCATTTTCTTCTGTTCTAGCTCTTTTTTTTATTGTGACAGCCCCAGAAAGATCATACAATTATGTGGGGTAAGGTAAAAGTTCCACCTGTGCAAAGAACCACCCAATAAATTTACAACTGTCATCTCAAAATGTGTGATGCCCACCGCCTGCAGGTACAGTACATCTCTACAGTTCTGATAACACAGCTTCTCACACATTTCTTGCACATTTTAACAAGAAGCAGAGAAGTGGGGGCTCTTTGGAGATCATCAGATGCATGTATGTAGTGTGCAGGGTTAGGAACTGGTTTTATCCTATTAGAGAATCGAGTGTGGTTCAGATGGTCATCCATCTCTTGTGCGATGGATATGAAGCAAGGGTATTATGTTGAAACTACCTTTGCAATTGCAGTACATGATCATATTTAAATATGTTTGCTAGAATACAATGGAAAAAGCTCATCACTATAGCTCCATTTGATTTCAGATCTTTTACACATCAGTTTTGTTCTGATGAATTGAACAACTGGGACACTTTCTCCTCAAAGGCATTCAAGATGGCGCAAGGCCAGTAATGGGCCTGGGAGGCACTGGTCCTCCCACATTGTTTTCTGGCCCACCCAGCCAGGTTTCCTCACAGTGCTGTGGAAAGTGTAGCTATAACGTCTAGAAGCAAGGTGTGAAGAGCCTGACCTGGTGTCTTCACCGAAAGCACAGCATGTGCAGTGCGTACAGTAGCATCTTGGACAGTTTTTAGAGTTTCAGCCAGGTTGCATGGTAGGCTATAGTTACTGCAATAGGAATGAAGGTGTGTGTGCACTCTTAATCTAAACATTACTTGACTGGGTGTTGTCTTCTGGATTTCCTTTTACTGCTGATTTGTGGCTTTTTGTGAGCTGGCCATGGTTCTGAAGCAACAGTGGTGGTAGTGCATGAGGGGAATTTCTGTCTTAATTAACATGCTCTGCTGATTATGTTTGTTTAATTGCCACTGTGTAATAAAAGGGTTAATTATATGGTCATGGCAGTGCATGAGCTGTAGGTTGTCACAGTGGAGCTGATTTAGAGTTTCAGATCCTCTGTCAGCCTCCATTGTTGTAATAATGTATAAAACATCAAACTCGCCTGTTGTTTCCTGTTGGTTTAACATGCAGTATGGCCCATCCACTTTTGTACTGGCCCATTCCTGCTGGTTTAACATGCAGTTTTTATGGGAAAAGATGGCCCATCCACTTTTGTACTGGCCCACCCAAAATACAGTTTCTGACCACGCCATTATCAACATTAAGGCATACTGTAAATGGTTGGCTCTTCATTAAAACCTCACTGTGCTGACTGAGTCCTTAGGACCATGTTTCAAAAAATGAAACTGCCAGCTCAATGACTGTCTGATCAGGTAGTTCCTGATTTAAATCTCATTTTAATCAGACAGTTTTATTTTGGCAATGCTCTTATACAGTCATTTTGGATGGCCTCTCATATGGTATCGGCACTGCTGCGTAAAAGTTTGAACAATTCCCTGCTAAAACTTTCAGTGTTGACATCAACATAATCTGAAGGAAATTCTAAGGCCTAAAACTCCTCAGTGGATTCCTGCCACCTTGTGGAACTGGAGACTTTAAATGCATTCTCAAGTAATTTCCCTCTTGTTGTATTAATCCCTCAAGTCCATTTCTATAATTGCAAAAATGCTGTAACCCATTTATGTGTGATTGTTTTTGTGCATTCAAATACTAAATCCATTTAAAGAAGTACACAACACAAGTAATATAAACACTACAACCAGTGCATTCCTCAGAGTGTTGAATTGATCCATCCTACTTTTAGAATCTTCAGCGTCTGGAAGATTGAAAAGCGCTTGCTTTTGTTTTCCATCACAGTTCAGCTGTGGCAGCAGTTTTCCATCTCAGCGTTTTGAGCTTTGTCATTGTTCAGAGGACAGAACATTGGTTGTGATTAATAGAGCCTGTAATGCACCAAGCTTGTATATTGTCCTCCTCCAGAACATGCTGTCATAAAAAGGAAAATGAAATATAATGCATTTAAGTAGCAAGTGGATGGATATGTTTCATTGTGTGGAAAACTAGAAGAAGATGCTGCTATCTGGAGTGAACCACTGCAAATGCACAACTAAAACAAATCCTGTAAATTGATATAAGATGTACAGATACAGTGGACTGAAAACATGTCTTTTATTCCTGAATATTTCCAGACAATTTATCAGTTGTTTACATTACCACAATGTAACTGCCACACAGTATTGCTTGGTAGGTCACCTTGACCTTGGTGACAGAAATGCAATGATGTCACTGAATATACCTTCTTGCCTTGTTTTCTCTATTGTTAGCCAGTAAAACTACAAAACGTAAGTAATTTTCAAGCTAAATTACACTTCAAGTAACACTTTATCTCACTTTATGCAACAGTTTTGCGATACAGTAGCTGCTGCTGTATTTTCACAGTAACTGTATAAATTTAATTTTCTTTTTCCCTCCCACTCATTCTGCTGTCGAGGAGTTGTTTTTAGACTTTGTCGGGTGTCAACAAAACTCAAGTGGGATGTTATGAAAAAGTGTCTTTCCCACCAGCAGGATCTCATTATTTCCAAGGTGCCCTGATTCCTCAGTAGCAGGAACAGCCTCACTCTTTCTGCTTTGCAGGGCACAAAGAAAAATACCATAACAAGAGTATTTCCAGAAACCACTGAAGGCACATCCAAACTTTATTTCATGCTCTACTTTGAGGACCACTTTTAGATTAAAAAAAAAAAAAAAACAACTCTATTTAGCTTGCTGATTGAGGGAAAAAGGATCCTGTTACCTAAAGCGGAATTGCTTGAAATTTTGGCATATTTACACAAATAAAGTTGCATTTTCTAAGGTTATTTGTAAGAAAACTTCAAAAAGCAATTGAAACCTTCAAATCCAAATACCAGTGTGAAGGTAAAGTGTAAGTACACCTGGGTGAACCTGATATACAGATGTTGATACAGGTTGAAAGAAGAGAAATGTGGACTGGAAAGTAGGGACAGAGTGCTATGAGATTATGCGACCGTTTATTATGCAGATGAGGAGAGTCGGCGGCTCCTAAGCTGACTGAGCGTTTCCTAATTCATCACTGTCGCTTTCGGTGCGTGTGTGCTAGTTATGGTACAGTGGAGCATTTGTGTGGCAGCATCTGATTGATCACCCTTCTGCAGTCTAAAAGAGCACATTCCTGGGACCGCGCTGCACCCCTGGGTGCCTCCAAGCCTTGATTAGAGCAGAGACGACCCTAGAAATGAGAGCCACTGGAGGATTCGCCCTCCCAGACAGTGTTCATTCGCTTTCATTCTCTTCTTATACGCTCTCTCAGATTAATCTCCACACGTTCCATGTTCACCCATCTGCTCATTTCTTTCTTTTTTCTCCTTTTTTCTCTTGTCCATCCACCCATGTTTTCTCAGTCAACTTTTAGTTTTTACTCACCTCTTGCTTTCTCTTGTGCCTTGTCTTTAGTTCCTCATTCTATACACAGGGCTTCACAATTCAAAATATGCTATGGAAAAAGAAGGCTTAGGGCAAACACTGAACAGTGGTTAAAGGGAAGTGGGGAGAGGTGACAGTGGTGCAGTGGGTAGAGCAGTTGTCTCCCAACCAGAAGGTTGAAGGTTTGAATCTCAGTGCCTGCAGTCCACATGTCGGTTGAGATGGCGCCACAGATGGCTGCCATTGGTATTGTACCGGAAACAAATTCCTTGTGTGTAACGTACTTGGCCAATAATGATGATTATCCTTAAAGAGCACATTGACATTTTTAGTAGATAATCCAGCATGAGTGGAGCTCAACTAATCAGCTGTTCTGATTTGAGCCTGTGGTGGCGTGTTACAGCTACACTATACAGGCTAGTGCTTCTGTTTCTCTAGCAATCGAGAAATCCAAAGCACATACTGGTTTTACTAGAATAATCTGAATATTGGCCAGTGTGTAGTCTGAAAGAATAAATTTACTTTTGGTCCAGTTGTGCTTAGTAAAAAAGAAAAAGTTTATTGGAATGACAATGTTTTAAAAGTTGCACTATTAAGAAAACAACAATTGTTCTCATCTTAGTTGAAACCACAGTGTCTCGTGCCTAATAAAGAGTGTTTGAGCATCACTCAGAAAGAGGTACTTGACAGAAAGTTGATTGGCTGACTTCCATTGGCGAGTGGCTGGTGGCAAGTTGCTTCATGACAGCTGACAAAATAAAACCACCACGGGGTCACTGAAGTCATCATGTTTCTGATTGGATGGGTCATAGGTTTTCCAGGCAAATCCATACTGAAACCCAAAAAGCAGCACTTATTTTGACTTTGACAGCTAATGGACAACACCAACTGTGGCCACACTGATTGGAACACAGACCGGAAATGAAAACTTAAATCGATACGGAGCTATGGAGCAGAAGTTTTCTCTCTTCTGAATCAGTGTAGATTTACTCTTTAAAGGCTAAAATTGACCTAACAGAGCAATTTGTTAAATCTTGGTGTTTTGCTTTATACCCTCTTTCTTTTTCATCTCTGATGGGCTGTTGACTGAAAGCAATGTCTTCTATTAGAATTGAAGTTTCCCCAGGATTGTCACTGGCTGGAATCCTACGGCTGCTAAAACATCCCATAGGCATTACATTATTTATCTTACCAGCTGACACCTATCACCCATGCCAGCCCTGCTGGCATACCGGCTGTCACCCACTGCTGCAGCCCATTCTCCCCACATTAACATCTCCAGATCCCTGGCGGGGGGGGGCGCAAAGTTGCAGTTATCCAGTTTCTCTCAGTGGTGGGCTTCCAAACTTCTTCAGCCTTGAATCAGCAACGTCAGTCAACAAAATGAAACAATTAAGGTCAGCACTGTTTTTATGTACAATTTGGTAATTCTTCATAAGTGTAAGCACGTTAGTTACAGTACTACGGTAGCACTCAGTTCTAGATAACAACCACAGCCTGCCCTTGATACAAAATGAATGCACTTGTTGTACACACACACACACACACACACACAGGTCAAGGGGCAGTCATGTATTGTTTCCCATCTCTTGTGGTTTTCCTGCACCATCTCTCTGAGTGTCTTCAAAACCCTCTCTCCTGTCATGGATTAATTGGATTTTTGACCCAGTTCCAGTTTGCTCCCCTCCTCTTCCCTGTGCTCCGCTTGGGTGCTGTCATGAGGTTGTGTAAAATGCTTGTGTGTGTGTGGGTCAGTAAATGTGTGTTGAGGATTTTGTGTGTCACTGGCTACCTCATTTACAGTCTGTTGGGACCCTTTCTTCCCTGCCACCCTCTTGTCTCTCCCCCTATAGGAGGGCAACAGCCGGCGAACAAAGCCGCAGTCACCCTTTGAGGCAGTCTGAACACACACACACACACACACAGACACACACACACAAAGATGTCTTCCCTCTTCCTCCCCTCTCAATCCCAGCCACTCGCTACCTTGTCACAGCTATAACAGCCACTGCCACTACCACTGCTGTTGTTTTCTTGGCATTTTGGGACACGCTAGGGGGCTGCTGGCATTAAGTTCATCTGTAGTACACTGCACACAGAGCCAGTAAAGGAGACGAGACAAGGAATTACCTTGCCTGCATGGCTGAAAACACGTGTCTGTCTCTTTTATTTGTTGTTCTACCTCTCTGTAATAAAACTGATGAGAAGGCTGTCTTGGGATGCCTCTGCTGTTTTTTTGTGACTGATCATGTTAAAAGATTCTTTCTGTCTCCAGTCAGTCATTTGCTCTGAAGCAAATTTCACAATAGAGTGCATGACTTTGCACTGAACACACTTTGGTCTCTTCTTCTGTGGGGAAAATGATGAATGTAATTGCTGTGACTTTGTGTGGGTATTTCCCTGTGGGCTTTCATCAGGATTTTTCATCTCTGCTTTTGCTTGTAATTGCAGACCTGTGGCTGCTGCGGGTGCAGGGTCAGCTTCTGCCGTCCCTTTACGGACATTTGCCTGCTCTCGTCCCATGATTTGTAGGCAGTTGCATGGCTCTGCTCCCAGTGTTCGCAGACCCAAGGATTAAGAGTTCCGCTCATAAATGTCAAATGATAGATTTGAGAACAACGTGCGTTTTACATTCAACTTCAGCTGAGCTGCTCATTATGCTGATTTATTACTATTGATTTCAATTTCCAAGGCTTTATTTTCTGGAATGTGTAGCATTAAAACTGCAGTTACGCAGGATATGAATTAAGATCCCATGGATTACAAATGCCTTTCAGTTGTGTCTGGCAGAGCAATGACTTTCGAATGAGCGTGTGCACTTGTGAAAGCAAATGAAGTCCGACTAATGCGCGCTCTGTGTTTGGCCTGTTTGAATCCCGCACTCAGGCGGTTGGTTGGTTTTCTGTCTCCTCACAGCCAATTGGATTGAAGTGTGGCTCATTTTGAATAACTCACAGTCACTGCTTTGTGTGTGGTATTTTAAACCGTTAGTCCGTTGCGTTAGTCCCCTGAGGGATTTGAAGGGCCCTTGTCAGTTAATAATCCGCCTTTCAATGACGCATTTAAATTTTAAAACGCCCTGCTTTCTTATCCAGCGGGGTGCCATGTGTTTGGGGTTCATTGTTATTAGTGTGCCCCCTACTGCACATTGGTGTGCCCCCAACCATATAAACTAACAAACTGAGGGCTGGGTTTTGAAATTTAAATCCACACATTTTTCTTGTCATATTAATTATTAGTCATTTGATGATTTTATTTATTTAATTAAACTCCCAAAATGGTTTCAAGGGGTAATGAGGTTCATATTGGCAGTAACATTAATCAAAAACCAGCAAAGATCTTCAACCTCTGGAATGGACCTATTGTAAATGAACATTTGTATTTATTGTAGAACTAATTATTACTTGATTTTACTAGATAGTAATTTATGGTAAGGACTGTTCAACTTTAAATAAATAAAATGTGATTAAATGCAACAAAATATACAGAACATCCTTGAAATGGTGAAATAATCATAAATATTTTAATAATATAATATAAAACTATTTCTGTTTCAGTAGTTCAAAATATGTGTAACTGTCTTCTCCCTGCTTGTCTTGATGCCATGATTGACAAATGAAGCTTGTCAGAAAGTGACATTATGAAATACAACAATTGTGACATAAAAGCAGACTCTGCAGAAAGGATATGTTGAATTACAGTTGAGTGGACATACAACTGACCTGCTCTTTTAAAGGAATCGCGATGAAATCACACTGAATAATACTGAGCTGTATTTCCTAGTTATATGTTGTCTTTTCTCTGTATTCCCTCATATGACTTTTCATAATATGTTACTTTCTAAAATGTTCAACTCTTTGGGTCTCATATTAAATATAATATATGTCATCTATTGCTGATACAGATGTTTTTCAGTGAATGAAATTCTTGTGGAAACAAATTGGATTTTGTATTTGACACAAACTCACAGCTGTCAGCAGCTTCAGTCTAAAAGTCTCTGTGCCTTCTTCAGAACCTGTATCTGACAAACATGTTTCTGTCTGCAGTAACTCAAAGGCAGTGCTGCTGTTGTTTCTGATTCCACATCCAGCATGTCAGCACTTTCCTGCCCACACTATGTTTGGGGGCGGCTGTGGCTCAGCGCGGGTCGTTTCCTAACCGGAGGATTAGCGGTTCGATTCCCGGCTTGTCCAGTCAACATGTCGAGGTGTCCTTGAGCAAGACACTAAACCCCCAGTTGCTCCCGGTGATGTCACCGGTGTGTGAATGTGTGAGTGCTTGGGAGTGCGAATGGGTGAATGGCCGAATAATGTGTGAAAGTGCTTTGAGTGTGCTGTAAAAGCATAGAAAGGTGCTATACAAGTATGAGACCATTTATTAACCCTGGCTGACAGTATGTTCCTGGGGCCAGGGCTTCGTGACTGGGCTAAGGAATGGACAGGAGGAGGGAGGAAGTGCTGGTCTGTGCAGCTTGGAGGTGATCCGGATCAGATGGTCAGCACTCTCCTCCAGATGCACTTTACTTTTCCACGTCTGCTGCTGGCACACAGTAGAAGTGGAACAGATATGGCCTTATCGCAGCCACTCGGCATGTGGAGGTGTGTGGATGGGTTAGGGGGAGTGGGACCTGCAGTGGGACTTGATCCAACTTGGCAGATTCAATGTCCCCACCTCCCTACTCATCTACACAGATGCTGCAGCTCTGCACTGCACCAACAGATGAAAATCTGATATTAGGCTACTGCCCTCAAACTTCCCCACCACTTCTCACAGTCCCTATGAGTGAAGGGCAAATACAGCCATATAGTAGGCTTATCTTAACTCTGGACTCCTTTACTCTCATCATTATACACTTTACTTAAAGTCTAATATATATTAAAATGTAGTGGCCTTGAGTGTGATGATCCTCAGGATAGCACAGATTGTCTTATTAAGCACAGTGCATGCTGATAAATGCACCTGGAAGCTCCTGGTGCCTGCATAAAGCTTGCTTCAGGGATGGAGATATTTTATGGGACAGCTCCTTGCTAATGTATGTCTTAGTCCAAGATGTCCCTGATTTAGGAAAATGCTCTGTTTAGTAAATGACCGGAGAAACCTGGAAGAAATAGGGCAGAGAGAGCGGGGAATTCTGGCATGAAGAGCAAAGAGACCACCAGCTCCCCAGAAGGCCTCAGGGATGCCGAGATGAAACAAACAGTAGATCACAGAAGTTAGATGAAGAGGCTGCGGGCGGGTGGTATATATCAAGATGCAGCAGAAAGGAAGGAAGCTGGTAGTGGTGTGAGGGAGGATAGTCAGCCCTGTTGTCACTGTGTGGCTGCTAATGTGCTATTGATTTTTGCTGTTGAGACGATTCCCCCACATCTCAGGTCCACTTCCATCCATTCATATCTCTGTCAGCTAGACTGGACTTTGACGTGGGACTAGTGTTTTAGGTTTAGGATCAGGATTTGATTTATTTCTATGGAATCTTGAATCCATGCTGCATGCAAGACATCCATTTTTTATTACTAAGCACTGCTTCTCCAGAGACTCTGCTGATGTATGGGCATTCAACAAGCATGTCAGTGAAACAAGTTGGCCAAAGCTTTTTTTCATGGTCACTGGCCACAGGCAGCCTATTCGATTTTTCTCCTTCTGTTTGAGGAACAGTAGTTGAACCCAGAAAGTACAAATGACATAATGTTCTTTTTTCACTGTACAAATTTTATTTGAAGCTACAGGAATAATTGAATTAAAACTAGTGCTTGGAAAGTGGTGGGGGCAGTTTTTTAATTATATTTTAAATGATTTAACTACTGTGCTGTATATCTGCAATATTTTCATCATTTTATACAACTGGAAGCGAGACCAAATGGAAATTGCATGTATGCACTGGTACTCTAACCTGATTTAGAATTACATTCTGATGATGATGTTTTGCCAGTATGACTTTACACTTGGGACAGTTTTGAGTTGTTGGTTTGAAGGGAATTCTTTACATCAGAGAAACAGTGTGTGGAACTGAAATAATAGCTTGGATAGTAAATACAACCCAGTCCAACCAAAGTAGGGTTTTCTATAGTCATACTTCAAGTGAAACTACTTAAAGACAAACTACATCTTTTTATTATATTTTCATAGTTTGGTTCAATTTCATAGTGTGGACCAAAGGCTGTCCATAATAATAACACCTAAAGGGCTTTAGGTACGTCTCATTCTCATAGTTTAGTCCATTATGGTCTGCTCTTACAATGGTGATGTACCACTGCCATTGTAGTTTTTGAAAAATAAGGACCAAAAACTGTTATTTGGTGAAAGCTGCAAGAGCATGCCCCACAAACAATACAGTACATGAACTAGTTTTAGTTATACTCAAAGACAAGTGTGTAAGAAGCCCTCCAAATTCAATGGCAAAGTACTGTACATAGTTTGTTACTGCCCTTTGCAACGACACAAAGAAGCCTTTTCTGATTTGACGCCACTATTGGCATAAAAACATTTGTTTGCACCTTTCAAAACTGTTACAAATTACAGCTGGAAAACTTACTCCATTTTAAGGTTAGGGGAGAGTTGTTGTCATGCTTACAACTGTAAACACTTGATTAAAGACAGACAACAATCACTGCCATGCTCAACTGAAGCAAACTAATACTTTTCACTTTTACTGAAAGTCAAATGCTATCTTATACATAATCCTGTCAAAGCTGGCTAATGAGGTGTTTTCTAGTTCAATAAAGTTAAGTCTGAAACAGCAGAGAGGATGTTTGGTACCAGTAAATCTGGTAGACATAATTGGTGTCCTAGAGAGGAGCTGATTCATATTCTGACTCCGAAGACTTATTTCAAAGGCATACTTTAGTCACACATCAGCACAGTGAAATAATATCTTCTGTTGACGGATTAGTTAAATGGTGCAGCATAAACAGAACAGCAGCTCAGGTGTTATTGCTACAGTATACAGTATGTGGTCAAGACTTTGCATAGACAATGAAAGTGCACACCGTTGACACATTTCATTCAGTATGTGATGCTAATCTGTGCATCTTGCAAGCATCAGTGTAGAAACACAGTAATGACGCTGTTTGTTTTCAGCGGTCTCCGGGTCGTCTGCTGGGCTCTTGTGTCTCACCTGGGGAATTCATTAGCTCAAGTTGTCAGTTGCAGTCAGACTCATATTGTTTGCAGGGCGTTTAGGCTCTGTCAGTGTCGCATTCATGACCAGCTGCTGTTGGTTTGCAGATTTCCCATTTGCACAGTGTAAGCACTGTGTCACTTTGTAAATGGCAAAATCTGCATTGCTTTTTGGCTCCGGTAAACAAGCCCCAGCCCCAGTATTCCTGCCAGCCGGGCAGATCAGATACTACAGCCAGGAATACAAACAGCAGGACCAATCTGTGCCCTCCAATCAGCTACGGTCGCAGCACTATCACTTCTCTTGTATGTGCAATATCATCTGAGGTCAACGCAGCTCTGGGTTGTAATATCAGAGAAAAAAGAATAAAAGACAGAAAGCGAATGAAGATGTGAACGACAAAATGCAGAGTCCAAATTGAAAATCTTGAATGACCTTCTCCAGATGCCCTAGAGGAGGAGGGTCGAGGAAAATAGTCTAGCTCGCTCTCACCTATCATACAATTTTCGATCAGTAACACCAGAAACCAGACTGTTTACTGTTATTCACAGCTACTGGAGGTGGAGGCGGTGATGGTAGGAGGTAGAAAAAAAAAAAGTGATTAAAATGCATCAGGTTTTGCTTGGCCTTTTCCAAGGAAAGATGGAGTTATTGTGTAGAATGTGGCTGCCTGAGTTATACAAAGCATTACTGATGGAAGTGGAGCTAACAAAAATTGACGGAGACAAACATAACGATAACATATCTCTTCCTCTTTTGTGTTGCTGTTCCTTGCCCTTCCTTTCCACTTTCGGCTCCTCTCCATTCTTAGGGTAAAGTGTGATAAAAGTGGGCAGACCTATGACTTAGGTTCCCACCCACAGTCTGATATGAATTCAGGGAGCCGAGGCCATCCCCTAATCTCTTAATGCATGTTCCCTCGCCCTTGGCAGGGTCATGGAAGAAATAGATGGAGCCTTATCAGCTTTAATGGATTTATGGAGAATTGCTCAGCATTGGGTGTTCTGTTTTTTTTACTGCGCTTGTGTGTACAGTATGTGTCTGTGGCATGTGTGTCCTCAAGGATGTTGAGTAAGGTTATCAGATCTGGTAATATCTTGAATGATAGCATAAATTGTATTAAGTTTCCATTTACTGCATCAATCATGTTGACTTACTCCATGAAGCTAAAATGAAAAGAGCCTTTGGGCCTTTTTCTATAACCGTTTTCAGAAGAAAGCTGCACCAATCAATACTGTTTATTAACAATTGATCAGATGACTTTGTGTAATATGAAAGGCCTCAATCATAGTGGAAAAAAAATCCATAAAGAAATTATTTCCAACCCCGCGGTTCTCCTCATTTCTACTAAGAATTTTAGCATCTTTCAGCTCATTGTTTTGGTTTTCTGGCTCACGACTTTACTGTTTTGATTCAGTCTCACCACTTTGATCAAGTGCTTTTCTTGGCAGCTGTTCTCAGCAAGAAAGCTCCAATAAATGTACTGTAAAGTACACACCATACTCCAAGCAGCTGGTAGACAGTGGTGGAAGATGTACTGAAATTCTATACTTAAATAAAAGTAGCAATAACACAGTGTAAAAATACTGTTACAAGAAAAATTACTGCATTTAAAATATTACTTAAGTATTAGCATCAAAATTTGGGCTGCATGATTAATCATTTTTCAGTCAATTCAGACCCCCTATGCAATTTCAGTCTCATGTGACGATGTTTCTGCAAGGTTTGCATTAGCAAGGAGATCATTTGCATCAAATCAAGCGCTTCCTTTTC
>NW_018127957.1:740207-744125 GCF_001952655.1 Monopterus albus
GAATGTGTTAAATCACGTAATGAGCTTTTGACAGGAAGGAAGGACTGACTCAAAAAACAAATCCAGCATATCTGACATGGTGAAAGATATTCAAGGCCCTACTGCAAATATTTTTCAAATGTTGCAAAACCACTGAAGCAATAGGTTTTTTTTTGACCAGCTTGTTGAAATAAGGTTTGAATTTCTGTAATCGTGTGGAGACAAGAACCTAGAACTGATAACAGACCTGTTGAAGATATTTTCAGAAATCTGAGTTTGTAAGTTATATATTTTTTAGGCTTTCAAATGTGACCAAATGGCCATCTCTGTAAAGATCTTCCAAACTCAGAACTCCCACCTTAATCCACTGACACCAGACAAATGATTTTTTTTTTTAGCAATATGAAAATTAGAATTCTGTCATATTGATGCCACTGTTGTTAAAGAGGATGACATTTGAAATGGATATATGCTATAACAATATGGTTCAGAAAAGGAGCCGGTATTTCTTTTTCAGTTTTAACCCAGGCAGGAACTTTGTGAGAGGGTAAATTACATTTCGAAAGCTGTGCAAGTAAGAAAGAGTAGTGGTACCAATCTGACATAGAAAGGGAAAGACCCCCATTGGTTTTAGCTGTGTATACTTTAAGCTGACTAAAAAGTGACTTTCCCCGAGACCACAAAAATGGCTCTACCAATTTACTATAATCTTTTAGGAATTGTGTAGGAAGGGTGAGGGCTAACATGTAAAAGACCACTCATACACATGTAACTCAAAGGAACCTTTTGATATAAGCATTACCTCAAATTTAGCCCAATATATTTTATATATAGATATATATGGAAAAACTATCAATTAAAAAGCACATTGTCAGGGTGGTAGTTTGTGGATTCCATGAGATCAATAGTGTATGTCATCTGCATATAAAAAAAGTTTATGCTCTTGTTGTCCCATCACAACACCTTAATAATGGGATTACCCAAGGGTGAAAATAAGAGGAGATAGTGGCCAGCCCTGTTTTGTGCCTCTAAATAATTGGAATGGGGGAGATATAATGCCATTGCATATTACTGAGGTCATTGGGCCTTTATATATTAACTCAATCCATGCTAAAAACAGTGGGCCAAAGGCAAACTTTTTTAATGCGTAGAATACAAAGCCCCAGCCTGCCCTCCACAGAGGACCAGTAGATCTCATGGGCTATGAGGAAAAGCTTTCTGCAGACCGCTCACATCCTGATCACAAACTGTTTGAACTTCTCCCCTCTGGATGGTGCTACAGGTCACTGTACGCCAAAACAACCAGACACGAGGACAGGTTCTTCCCCCCGGGCTGTCACACTGATAAACACTTAACCCATGACCGTATGACATTTTACATTACCCAGTGAAATAGGCCTATAGCTTTAACACCGCTGAGGGTCTGTCCCTTTTTCATGAATTAAAGTGATTAAACCTTTTTTCATAGTGGGTGGAAACAAGCCTCTTTCCAGTGCACTACAAAATACAGCCAGCAATTTTCGGAGCTAATTTTAACTACTTTATATGCTTAGAATTGAAATCACTACTGGATAACTTGTAAATTTCCCACCAGGAATAAATGATTATAAAGTGTTTTGTTTCATTACTCTGATTCTAAAGCATAGCTAATTACTTAAGTTAACAAATAAATGTAATGAAGTAAAAAATAAAATTTTTACCTCTAAAATGTGGTGAAGTCAAACTACTGAGTACCAGAAAAGGAAAACACTCAAGTAAAGTACAGATAGCTCAAATTTGTACTTAAGTGCAGTGCTTGGGTAAATGTACTTGGTTACTTTCTGTCACGGCTGGTAGACAAAGTTAGTGGCTAGCTGGTAGAGACCAAATCAGAGCTAAAGGGAAAATTAATATTGGGCTTAGAATTCTCAGGTGGCCACAAACCTGACACCAAATGAATGATAATTATGCCCCATGTCTGAACTGGCAAATGTTTGCAAACACATCAAGCCATGACAACTTAATAATGCCATATTATGCTAACTGTGTGTGATGTTCAGCTTGCTGTGGAGCTTCGTGCCTAAGGAGGATTTAGCCATGTCATTTTTATTTATATAGCCCAATATCACAAATCACAAATTTATTGCTTGGATTTGCTGTTGGGTTATGGTAAGTAAATATTTTTGGGTTCAAGAATGTTGATCAGACAAAAGACATTTAATGATGTCAACTTGTGCTTTTGAATAAGGTGTTTGGCATTTGTCAGTGAGTTCTGATGTCTTTTTTTGACTAAACAATTAATGAAATGAACTGTGTAAATAATCATGGGGTGAAATATTAAGGACTCGGATCTTAAACTGCACTTGCCTTCTCATATAGAAAAGGCAGTTTATTGTTTTGTTCTTCACCCATTGAACCACTAGGTGGATTCAGCTGAATTAACCTGGACTGGAGTTTTCAGTAGCAAAGATGTAGAAGCTTTGTCTTTACTGAGTTTGCCTAATAGGTTGAGCTGCTTAAAGACATTAGGTAGCAGTATAGCTGAGGCTGTTTCTTCACTGTCTTCCTCTCACTCCACTCCTTCTCAATGCAATCTTGTTATAAGGACAGTTGGAGACTTGCCCTCCAACAGTGAGGGGGTCCGGCTCTCATAGCTGAAGAAAAAAAGCAATTTAGTGACAGAGCTCCCTTGAGAACTCGCACATCAAAGCGGCAGTGGTGGCTGGGCAGGAGGAGGTGGGGGCTAAGCCAGAGCCTGCCTGGCTTTGCCTGCAAGGTGAGGAGGAGAAAAAAAATCAGTGTTGTCCAAGAATACAGCAAGATCTCAAAGGACAGCAGCTGCTTGTTATCACAGGATACTTCTGGCAGTTTGACATCTCATCCATGCTTGTGGGTGCAGTAGAAGATGAAGCCTAGGGAGGGACTGGACATCGGTCAGGGAGGCTTTGTGACATGCATTCAAAATTTCTTTATATGTGGGTTGTCTGTAGATCTGACCTGGCTTTTGACCTGTTTATTGTTGGGTTTTTTCTTTTGAGACTCAACAGCAGCTCTGTCCTGGTCACTTACTTTTGAATACCAGCTGTATAATGGGCTGAAAATTGCAGAAACTACACTCAATGTAATTGTGTCATTTCCCATTTTGCACTATTTAAATTCTGTAAATAGCTGCACTTAGAGGGAGGTTTTTCATTCAACAGCAAAAAGATTCTCTGGTTTGTTATCAGCACAGTAACTGCACCAATTACTTTCTGGAATGTTTCTTATTCTTGATGAAAATGAGTTCACGTATCACCCGTTAATGAAAGACCTCCGTGATATTTTTCTCTGATACATGGATTTTGTCTGTACTTGGAAAGAAAAAGCAAATGGTTAATCTTTGTGTTTAAATGAATGCTAGTTTTGTTTGTGGAACAGTGTTTGCATTTCTGACATTTTGGATGAAAAAGAGCAGGTGAAGATAGAGGATGAGGAGAAGAAGTAGAGGTGAAGATTGAGGTTGAGGAAGGGGAAATGAGGACAGAAACAAAATGAGATGAGAGAGAATGATGGGAGAGTTGAAAGAAGCCAGTTCTCACTCTAGGGAAGGTCAGCAGGATTTGGCTCTGCATCTGCTTTTGGGCCTGGATATTGTGTATGTATGTATGTGTGCGTGCTGATGCTCTATGTGTCCTGCATATCAGTGTGTGAGCATTACAGCCACCTCTCCACTTTAAGCATTCCCTCGGTTGCCATTATGGCCTAATAACTGTGTCAGTATGATTAATGACAGGAGGCAGGACTCCGATTGCATGCTACAGCACTTAGGCAACTACACTACCCACGATCCCGCTGTCTGTGCTCATCTGCCCTGGCCATCTCGAGCTTCACTGCCTAGCACGCTGTGCTTGATATTAAGGTTATTTGTGCAAATAGTATGCATTCACACTCCCGCTGGCAGCATAAAAAAGTTGATCCAAG
>NW_018127957.1:744139-759453 GCF_001952655.1 Monopterus albus
GGCCCCAGGGACTAGTCCAAGGTAATAACCTCAGAGTTTTCTGCTGGTGCTTCTGTCTCCTTGTGTTTATCCTCATCACCATTCAGCATTTACAGCAATTCGTGAGCATTACAGTGAAACTATTTTAAAAACATCTTGAGGTGTACATTGATATTGTTCCATGTAGATGAAGGATCATTCCACAGTCAAAGCCAGTTAGGGCAGCTGGTTTCAGTTTTTGTTTCTAACAGTCCAAGATTTAGGGAGATAACTTACAGAATTTTATGTTTGTCAGTAATATTTCCATGACTTGATTTGTGATTGTAAGATTATGTTTGCATCAAAGCTTTGCACAAATGTCTGCAGCTGTAGTAAAATGTGAATCACTGAATCTCAATGCAGCTCAGCATCCTGATAATTCATGGCATTTCATTGCTAGTTCATGCCTAAGGTGTTTCTGTTTAAATGAGTTCAGGTACCCTTTTCTGTGTGTATCAGTTGTGATGATGGCGAGGTGACCTGGAACATAGACAGCGTGTATTTGTAAAATCTCCGTTGCCTGTTTTACTTCCAGCTACACCAAATTTGTCCACTGAATTTCAGACTTTTTGTGACAGATTTTGACTGCACACTGGCATCTCTACTAGAACAAGCAGTTGAGAACAATGAGTGAAGCAACTTTTACAGAGAGCATGGTGTTGAAACTTAAAGGGTTTAAATCCAGCATTGTTCACATTTATATTTAGTCACTTGCCTTCTTCTTCTATCCTGTCTCTGCTGGTACATATCTGTAGATCTTGGTGCGTTACTGCCAACTGTAGATCAGTGCAGTGTGTGACCAGAAACATTAGCCCATAGAGCTACTAGCAGCGTTAGCCTTGACTATTCTATCCTTGTCACTGAATTGTGTGATAGTGGAATTTGACCACCTCATGAAATCTTACTACAGTGACTAGAATGTCTGAAGTTTTACTTGCTTTCTATCCCTTTTTTTCATAACGTCCATAACGCACCTGTAAAGCCCTGGTTAGTGACATTACTCATTATGGAAGTGTGTCTCTGACCCCTCCTGTAGTTTATGCAGAACCGCAGTCAATAAATGTGGAATAGTAGTCATCTAAGCCATTCATATTGTGTTGTCGGATCCAAGCACTAGTTGTCTCTCAATCCATTCTTGGCTTTTGATTAATAATTATTGATGATTATTTTACGTCACATTTGATGTCAGGACACTAATCACCTAATAATGTCAGGTCCGCTCGGTGTGACCTGCCTCTCTTCCACCTTTCTCTCCCCTGCTCTCTCGATCCTGCGGGATCTGCACCTCAGCTGTGTTGCATTTCAGTAATTAGCTGGGGTGCATCCCGATGATTACCTTCCTCCTTATTTATACCTCTGGCAGACGCTCCGCCATCGCTGGAGCATTAACTTGCATACCCCGTAACAGCCCTATATTTGTGGTATGTGTCGCACGTCGTTTTGACTTCCACGCTGACAGTTCCTGTGCTGTGGGTCTCATTATGTATGTATGTAGGTTATATGTTTTGTGTTATACATCTCTAGACGTCCACGCTGACAGTTTCTGTGCTGTGGATTTCCTGTTCGTTCGCCAGTGCTCCTGGTTGGTTTAACTATTCACCTGTCCGTTCTGATCCTCCTACTCTCCTGGTTCCTACCGTTAGTCTGCTCTACTCACCTGTTCGTCCTGGTCTCCTCCACCATCTCTGCCCTATTTTGCTATTATATGTACATGGACTATGATACATGTTTTTTTGTTACTTGGTATTTTCTCTCATTAAACCGCCTTTTTCACTAGCACCTGGGTCAGCAATCTTGAGTCCTACCTTAGCTCTCCCTCATCCTCCCGGTGAGGGGGACTAAACCCTAGCAAATAACTCAAATAGTAAGTGTCATTTTGTTGGTTTTGTGTTGATTTAATAGGTGTCTGATTGTGGCAGACAAACAAGGCAGCTAAGTTATGTTGTCTGTTCATTTTTTCCCTTTAAACTGAGCTCCCTACTGCTGTGAAGGCCACAAAGGCAAAGCTAACCCCTGAGAGAGCCAGCAGTGACTCTGTGAACCTCAGTCCAAAATGAAAGTTCAATCTGACACCCAGCGCTGCAGCTTTGAAGACTCCAGATCTGAGGCAGTACCGCAAAACTGATGGAAGCCCAGTGAAAGCAGGAAGCAGGGAGAGGCAGACACAGACCAAATACAGATAAATAGCCAGAGAGGATTGCACAGATATTCTGGGTAACAACCTTGAGCCTGTCAACTTTGGCTCTCAGGCTCTTTTTTGAGGTTTAAAAATAAGGAGAATACAATCGTTCTTCAGCGGTTGAAAACTAACATGACATATCTGTGCTGGGCTGAGGTGATACAGGTGAAGCCAAAAGAGTTGGGTCTTGTTATTTTTCATATTTCAGGTCACTCACTTCTGCCTGGTTGTTTCTGGTAGAAATGCTGAAATTGCTGCTATTTGAGAGCTGTATGTAGGTATAGCAGCTGCTATTTAGAAGAAGTGGAGGCTTTACTGTTCAGAAATCGACGTTCCATATTGGTAATGTTAAACTTTCAAGCAGGTCTTTATCTGTTCAATCTCAGTCAGCCCTCTGTAAGACTCTACCAAGAGCAATTTAACTGTAAAATTTGCAGCATTTTAAGTTATACTTGAAAAGATTGACAGAGTCCCCTAATGTTTCCTTATTTTCTGTCTTCTTTTTCAGGGTCCTTCATGATGGTCAATTCTTCACAACATTTTGGAGGCCAGCGGGCTCAGCTGCTCCTGCTCCCGCTCAGCGAGAATGACACCCACTGCATCCCGTTCCATCCAGTTCAGCTACTTCCTGTACAGCCGCGATGGCCACAGCCCCGGGGACCTGCAGGTCTATATCCGGGTGAACGGGGGCCCCAAGGGCAGCGCTGTATGGAATATCTCAGGCTCGCAAGGCCGCCAATGGCACCAGGTGGAGCTGGCTGTCAGCACCTTCTGGCCCAGTGAATACCAGGTGAGGGTCTGTAGACAAATACACAAAGACAGCAGTAATTACCACCACCAGTGCCAACACAGAGGTGGAAGTGGTTACATTTTCATATATTTAATCAGTCCAGTTTGGTGGAGATATGCACTGTGTCTTGGCTCTAAAGACCAGTTTTCAGCTTCATACTGTGAGTGGGTCCAACATGCAGAGAAATGATTTATTCACATCAGACTTCTTTTCTGTATTTGTGTCTGTGTACTTCTCATTGATTTGATATGGAATGGGCTGAATTATGAGCACCAATCAGGATTCATATATATAATACATAGAGCGGGTAAAATAAGTATTGAACACGTCACCATTTTTCGCAGTAAATATATTTCTAAAGGTGCTGTTGACATGAAATTTTCACCAGATGTCGATAACAACCCAAGAAATCCATACATGCAAAGAAAACAAAACAAATAAGTTCAGAAATTAAGTTATGTGTAATAAAATGGAACGACACAGGGAAAAAGTATTGAACACTGCAATTTATTTAATACTTTATACAAAAGCTTTTGTTGGTAATGACAGCTTCAAGACGCCTCCTGTATGAAACTAGTCTCACGCATTGCTCAGGTGTGATTTTGGTCCATTCTTCAAATCTTGAAGGTTCCAAGGGCCTCTTCTATGAACTTTGATCTTTAGTTCTTTCCATAGATTTTTTGTTAGATTCAAGTCAGGTGATTGATGGGCTTGGCCGTTCTAACAGCTTTATTTTCTTTCTCTGTCTCTTTCA
Organism: Monopterus albus; assembly: GCF_001952655.1. NCBI lineage: Eukaryota > Metazoa > Chordata > Actinopteri > Synbranchiformes > Synbranchidae > Monopterus > Monopterus albus. The sequence goes on from NW_018127957.1 coordinate 747,881, forward strand.
CGATTCACAAATGGACAATGCTTTTTTATTTTTATTTTCTGCCCTGTTTCACTTTTTCAGACAGCTGTGACTCCCGTGGTAGAACGGGTCATCTCCTAACCGCAAGATTAGCGGTTCGATTCCTGGCTTGTCCAGTCCAAATTTTGAAGTGTGCTAGAGCAAGACACTGAAAAATGGTGATGTGTTCCATACTTGTTTTAACTGCTGTGTGTATGTATGAATATATATTAATAGTCAAAAAGCAATATACAGGGCGGGCCATGGAAAAGTAGCCTGCCTCCAAAACAGTCCACTTGCTTTTTCATCTAGTCATACTATCACTGGGCTACTTTTCTGTGGCCCACCCTATATTTTGTTTTTGTTGGCGTTTTGCAGTAATCTTGTACTTCTGCCATCACACTGACTACTTCCATAAACAAGTCTGTAAATTCCAGACAAACAGAGTAGATGCCCCAACATACTGTATCCACCATATTTTGCCTAGAATCTAAAACTGGCAAAACTGTACAGTATCTCTCAAAATGACATAAATGTTCCCATTATTTCAGATTGATTTTTATAAAATGGAAGAATAGTACTTATAGCTACAACTCCATTTAATCTTGTTGTTTGTCTTCTATGAAATGAATATAAATTTGACATAAATAGGTGTATCTGGCAGTGCAGCGAGTCACTTTTGGTTAACCACAGATTTGACCCATGAACATGAGTTTTCTCCTTAGGGAGTACTTAGCATCTTAAAACAAGTCTGCTCTGGCTCTGGAGAGAGCTGCTGTATCTGATGTGATCTAATCATGACTATCTATGTTTGTGTGCATCTCCCAAGGAAGATGTTATAGAGTTACATTACAGAAATAGTTGGATTTAGTGTGTTTGGACATTGATTCATACTAAATGTCAGGATACTACTGCTTTGATTTTTTTAATCTGTATCTCATTAGTCCACCATTTTATCGAATATTATTGGAGTACTATCAAATATGCAGTACTGTCTTGTCACATGTGTTGACATAGTTAATTGATACATAACTAAATATTGATAGTCTGAAAAATGATAATACTTTTTTAACATTAATTTGTCATGTGAAGATATCACATGTACTGGTCACCAATGCTTTTTTTTTTTCACCCTTCTTAGTTTCACTTTTTTGGACAGTTGTGGCTCAGGAGGTAGAGCGGGTCGTCTTCTAACCGTAATATTAGCGGTTCGATTCCCAGCTTGTCCAGTCCATATGTTGAAGTGTCCTTGAGCAAGACACTGAACCCCCAGTTGCTCCCGGTGATGACACCGGTCCGTCAATGTGTGAGTGCTTGGGAGTGCAAATGGGTGAATGACCAAATAGTGTGAAAGTGCTTTGAGGGTGCTGCAATGCATAGAAAAGCACTATACCAGTATAAAACCATTTACCAATATGCCTCTCAGATGAAATAACACATTGGAATACTGTAATGGGCATTTGTTATATAGTAGGCTATTTTATAATAAATGATTAACCAATACTAAAAATAATTGATACATCCATAAATAATGAACATAATTGTTAGTTGCAGCGCTATCTTTTGGTGTCTTCTTGTGATGGGGACTGTCTGTAATAGTTAGCAGATGCATACTGTATGATGATTCACACAGCATTGCACTAGGCACTTTTAGCCATGCTAGCACTTTGGTTCTTGGGATGTATCAGCATCCTAACATAGAGCATAACTAAACTAACTACATTAAAGTAGGCTGGCAAACATGGGAACATTTATACTTAGCATAAAAATGTTAGCATGCTAATGTTAGCACTTGGCTTGAAGCCTCATTGTACCTACTGTAAATATAGTGTCACAACTGTACTTAAAAACACACACCGGTAAACATGCCATGAGTTGTTTTATTTATTTTTTATTTTTTTGGCATTTTTTTGCAAATGTCATATTGAAGTACAACCAAGCTATTTGTGATTTCTCAGATTTCTGTAGACTAAGTCGACAGGTTGGCAAGCTGCCTTAATAAGGTAACTTTGCCATCTTTACGAAGAACCCAAAATACTTCCCCAACTGATACTGAGATTGTGTCAGTGTCATGATTATCCAGTCAGCATGGCTTTCTTGCTAATTCCTTCCTTTATTTTTAAAAATAGTTTTATTTAGTTTAGGATAGAATATGTACAATGAACTTGATGTTCATAGTAAATTTAAACAGCACCCTCCTCTGAACCACAAGGCAAACTACTTCAATGTTGATTTCATACAGTTGGGTACAGTTATACAGGCTATTATGGACAATTAAATTTTTTCCCAGGTTTGAATGAATGCTCCGATTTGAGCGCATCAGTATTGAAAAACTGTTCTTGTAATATTAAGATACTGATTTCAGTCACATCATTCAGTCTTAATAAATATCATTCCACTGTCATTAATAACTTGGGGTGCCACTTAGCACGGCACTGTACCACCAGATGCTACACTGACCGGCTCTGTGGTCACTAAACACTGAACTGTGGCTATTGTTAGCTTCAGCAGATTTAATTGCATCCTCCCTATCATTTATATTATTATATGCAAAAATTTGCAGCTGTCATATATCACAGTGGTTCAATAGCTATATAATTGCAGTGGGTGTTTATTTGCGCAGTATCTTTATTTATTGGTCAATTTACCTGAGTGCCGCAGTCTAATCAATAGCTCCGTTTGATGCCTGTATTGTCGGTTCTGCGTTGTTAGCATGGTTGTATAGCTTGTAAGATTCTGATGACTGGATGCAGCCCTACCTCATCTCATTATAGCCAATAATTCATCCCATAATGCTCGCTTTCTTCCCACCAAGCCTGCTGCCTCCCACACCCCCTGCCCAACACCAAAGCAACTATTAATGAGAAGGCAATGACTGGTGTAAGGGATTGTGGGAGTGTGGGTCTGCTGAACAGTCAATTGACCTCAATTCCATGTGACCCTCATTGCAGGGGAGCGGTCTGGGTGTTTGCTTCCCTAACCTTGGTGCACTCTGGGCCCCATCTCAATAAATCAAGAGCCAGTTAATGAGATTAGAGGGCTGCACAGATCAATGAGGACAGCCTGTGCTTTACCATCCTCAGCTTTCCTGTCCTGACTCTCACAAACAGCCAAACTGATTTAAAGTAATGATTTTCTTCCGATTGGACAATAGTAGTTTACACCATAACAGAGAACGACGTGGATACTGGAGGAGGGTGCTCTCATAGCGAGGAGCTGAGGTCTACAGTCAGACAAGTCGGCCCAGGCGGGGAGTTTGCTTAGCGCTGCAGTGTTTACCATTTGGACAAGGCGTGCATAAATCTACTGCTCTGTCTATGTATGTCCAAGCTGCCTGAATGATGAGATGACGCTGTTCTCTAAAGTCCTCTTGCCAGGCATGTAGACACAGGACAGATTGCATTATTTGTCATATAAACCTGGATGATCGGCAGCAGGTAATGAAGCAGATAAAGCTGTTCAGACAAGTGAAGAGGTTTAAACAAAGGCCTGAAGGAACATAAATTGCCTACCTACTGTGTGAAAAGGGACAGGAGTGAGCCCAGAGTGAGGCTTGGCATCACTTTTTAGTGTTCCTCTACTCCCCTTCTCCTCACCAGCTTCCCCTGCTATGACCGCTATGACTCAAAGCCCAGCACAGAGCCCACAGGGCTCCACTCATCCATCCAGTCCCATTGATAAAGATCACTGTCCAGTAGTGCCAGCTAACAGATCAGCCCCTGCAGGCTGCAGAGGAGCAGATTCACAGAGGGAGAGGACTACCACTTCAGAGCCTTGGTGGAGGAACTTTGTGTGTGTGTAGTAATAGTTGGAGATTAAAAATAAAATCTAGTGATCAGCAAGCATCAAATCCCCCCCAGGAAAGACAGACTGCTACAGAAAGTTGGTCTGTGATCAGAGACATTGTTGGGTTTTTGTATTTAGGCTTTCACTGCTATGAGATTTTAAAATCCATTGTCAATAATTCTGGATTCAAGATTTCCATTAATGATAACACATTTTGTGCTATAAATTAGAACCTTTTGTGGTTCCAGCATTTAGTGATGGCGAGTGAAAGGGCCTTTTAGATGACACAACAATTATGTAAACTGACAGAACTGTGCGGACTAGAATCTGTGTAAAGATATATAGCAAAGTATTGGCATAACTTAGCCATTAAAGCACTCTAGTGATTTCGTATTGCACTACCATAAAGTTCAGGGGGCTCACATGAGAGAGGTAAAAAAAAAAGAAAAAAAGGCTAAACTTGACTAACTTTAGGCTAAGAAATCAATCCTACTTTTCCCATAATGCAACAATATCATCACCTTTTCAGACCCTGCCACTTTTATGTGTCTTTCACTCCACTACCAATTTGTAACAGAGCCACAGAAGACGTTACTGTCTGAACGTGCACAGGCTGAATGACAGTGTCCATGATGACGGAACTGACCTTCTGTGTCTAAGGTTGGTGTTGCAGAGATAGGGCCAAAATCAGCTTTGTCACCAAGTGATTCATTGGCTCATGCTGACAATTTAACATTTTGTCATATGCTGCTTTAATTGATATTCAAAACTGCAAGACATACTGTAGCCATCAATAACACTTTGAATGAAGCATTCATATTTTGAATGTGTTAACATGGACACTTAAGCCAATGTTATAGACATACTCCCAGCCACTGTTATACTGTGTTGTCAGACTGTGGCCTCCATAGAGAAGAAGAAGAAGAAGCTTTATTTTCTTGTGACACATACAACGAAATTTTGTTTGGGGCCCTCGGCTCCAAACAAAATTTCAGGCCACTGCATGCATACGTGCCGCCATCACAGACAACTTGGGGGGTTCAGTGTCTTGCCCAAGGACACTTCGACATATGGATTGTCGGCACCAAGATTCAAACCCTCGATCTTCTGGTTGGGAGATGACTGCTCTACCCACTGCACCACTGTCGCCTTAACAAGACGTTGACTGATGTGTACAGTTTTGCCATCTTTGTGATTGTATCACTTGGTGGCTTTTGAAAGAGTATCCCACTCATTTAGCATTGTACTGCTACTGCTTTACATCTGCTGGACTAATGATAGGGCGGCTGTGGCTCTGGAGGTAGAGCGGGTCATCTCCTAATTGGAAGGCTGGCAGTTCAGTTCCTGGCTTTTCCAGGCTTTGAGCAAGACACTGAACCCCCAGTTGCTCCCAGTGATATCACCGGTGTGTGAATTTGGGAGTGTAAATGGGTGAATGGCCAAAAAAGTGTGAAAGTGCTTTGAGTGTGCTGTAGTGCAGAGAAAAGTGCTACAGTATACAAGACCGTTTACAAAAAGGATCAAAATCAATGCAGCAAAACCTTTTTAAAAAATACTTTATTTATAGTACTTGCAGCATTCTTCATCCTCTTCAACTTACACAGGCTCTGTCCAGAGTTCATGACCCTACAGCCTTCAAGATGCTGGTAAACAGACCTTTCTGTTGGAGATTGGACATTAGACTGTCAGGGCTTTGAAGGACAGAAGAAAGAATTGGTCAGGCTGGTTGTCTCTTTTGCTTCCTGTTTGGTTTTGGAAAGGCCAGTACTAAAAGTTTTGAAGAGGTCTTCTTTTGGATTTTTTCTTTTAGATGCATTTTTTTTTTAGCTGCTTTCTGTCTTCCTGACCGCTTTGTCCTCCTTATCTCACTGTTATTTTTACTGTGTATGTTAATTCCCAGTGCATCTCACTATTTAGTCTCCATCTCTTTTATCTTTGCCTTCTCTCGCTCTTCTGCTTATCTGCTTCGTTCTCTTTATTGCTTTTTCTGCAAACTCCCTTTTATTATCATTTATTTATGTATTTTTGGTAGGAATTTTACAGACTTTAAAGTTTAAAGAATGCTATCAAACTCTGTGTTTTACACTACTTATAGTCATCGTTTTTCCTGAAATAGCCATTCACTGATTTTATGTTCAGTAATTACTACACTGTATAGTAGCTTTTATTGGTCGTGGCAGTCTGCCATTCCTGCGCTGGGCTCAGATTACCTCCAGTGTTTAAACATGATTAACAGAAAACTGTACATGCAGGTAATCCAGGGCAATTTTCTCTCACTGTTGTCAGCCTCACCGTGTTCTGTTCACCACATCAGAACTGCAGTGAGTTACTGCGTTTGGTACTGTGTCTCTGTGGTTAGCACTGAACAAGTGTTGTCAAAAATGTGTCTATAAAACAAAGCCGGTTACTTTTGCCATTTTTAAAGGGCTGGACATAAATCTGACAACATTCAGGCCAACTTAGAATGAACTATACAGTGCAATGGATTTAGTACGTCTCTGATACTTTTATTTCTGGTCGGGCTCAGGAGGGACTTCTTCTGTATTTTCAAAATTTTCCTTTTGAATTTTTAATTCTTTTCTTGACAAGATAAAATTTGTATGTAACAGTTTGATAATACTGTCTGCAATGTACTGTATATAGAGACAGAGAGACAGTCCCAGTATGTGTGTGTGGGTGGGTGGGTGGCTCATGTTGTGGGGGATGTAAATCAGTTTACAAAATGCAGTGATTTGCAAGAAGCAAATCACTGCATTTTATAGTGACAACTTGGTTTAAGGTTAGGGATGGCCAGGGTGAGTTAGGGTAGTGGTTATGGTTACAGTTAGGACAAGTCTCCAGGTAATGATTGTAAGCCAGTGTAATGTCCCCTGACATGATGGAAACACAATGTGTGTGTGTGTGTGTGTGTGTGTGTGTGTGTTCCAGACTGCTTTGGTGGGTTTAGTCTGCACCTCATCTTTACAGCCAAGTACTAACACCATGGTTTCTTAACCAAATGCTGACACACATGCACATACACACATACTCCCAAAAAGAAAACATTCAAGGCATGCTGTCTTTCCTCCAGCAGCATCCTGCAGTGGATCTGCTGTACACGTCGCTGGAGTCCTACAGCCTGCAGAGGGCAGGTGGCAGGTGCAATTTCATGTCAGATATTTCAGTGTTTTACTGCCACAGTGCCAGTATGGATCCATGGTGTTGACCTCCTTCTAACTGAGGAAATCAATTACTAGAATGCTGTTGCAATTATTGTTGAACATCTTTCTCAAACTATATGTAAGTACTCATGAAGATTGATGGTGTCCTTGTATCAGTTCGGAGCTTTGTCATTAGTGAATACACACAAATCTTTTCTGAAGCGCTGTAATAAAAACCAAAAGCTACAAATATTAATTACTGGTCAAATCATGTTTTTAGTGCAGTCCCTTTTACAGCTACCACTCTTGGTTTTATGTATTCACAGTGAGGCCTCCTGGGATTCAGTATGGATTTTGTTTGCCTGCACTATCAATTCTCCAGCACTGAACTTTATGACTCAAACACGATGCTGCAGGAGGTCCATATTAAAATGCTTACATGCCTTTTCCAGCAGATGTGACTGCCCACCTGCTTCCATCTCCTTAATTGTCTACAGTTACTTTTCTTGTGCCAGAAATTGCTTCTGGAGTTGGATTTGTTTCTAGTGTCTCCTTCGTATTTCCTGTTTGCTGACGATGACACAGCACTCCATCCTGGGAGATGGCACCCTGCTGCTTGCAGTAAATCAAGCTTGATTCACACTTCACAGATTGTGCCGTTGCCTCCTTTTTGGCAGCCATTTATGTCATAACAAAAGCTTGAGAGAGGCTGAGAGCAGGCTTGAGAATGACATCACCTTGAACTGGATATTTTCAATTGGATGAATCCATCTTTTATATTGTTTGCAGAAATAGTTTTTCCTCCTATCAGAAAAGGGTGAAACTTATCAAATATTAAAGATGCTATCAGGCCCAGTCATGACAAACAAAAGTGTGGCCTAAGCTTCCACCTCCTACTTTCTATCTCTTCCTCCTAAAGGCTCTATTCTATCATAAAGCCACGTCCGGTTCTTTCAAACCAGGAACTCAGAGGGACGACTCAGACCACTTGGATATATAAAAAATATAACCGTGCTGGTTTATTCAAAGAGTCACAGGCAAAATGAACATTACAAGTCCAGAGATCTTCCAACCCCCAGGCTGCCCAAGCAGCCCGGAAGCAGAAAAGACCCTGAACCAAGAATTGCTATACAATATCATCACCTAGTTGGCTCGCCCCCTCCTCCACAGAAACGTCAAACGAGACGTCTCTCTCTCACCAGCTTTGCAGCTGGCTATAACGTTAGCCAAAACATGAGGAAAAGTCAAGGTGTGTGGCTGTTGTTTTCGTGGTGTGTATCTAAAACAATTTGACATAACATTACACATTAAGACAAATATTATGGTTACTTTTACCGTCATAATAACATTTATCCCTGACCGCAGCCTTTCTCTGCTTTAACTTACCTTGCATTTAACAACCTGAGGAAGACATCCTGGCTACACTAACATGTTCTAATACAACAGATCTCTAATCAATATCTATCTAACTAAGAAATTACCTAACACTCCTATGCAAGGTGCTTCCCTGGTGTCTTTTCCCTCACCATTTTCTCTACACATCTTTTTATACAGTACCTCCTTCTTATGGTGGCCCTGAGAGTAGCAAAAAAACAAAAAAAAGCACAGTTGCAAAACACAAGAAAATGTAGAGAAAACCCCCACATCCGTATGGCTTTATTAGCATATGCACACTGAGAAACAAAGAATACTGCATAGGAATAAAACACAGGAAAGCCAAGAAACACACTAACCAGTTTGACAACTCATGTGGAGCATCTGTAAGACCAGTTATTACTATCTTTGACATAATAACCATGGGCAGTAAAAGTAATTTTACTGATATATTAAGAATGGTGCTTTGTTATTCTTACATCTCAATTGATTTTTAAATCAAATATTAAACTGAAAACAATATTTTGAGTTTTTGTGCCCATCAGGATTCTGTAGGAATGATGGCTCCATTTTAGCAGTAAGCTGATTGACAGGTTTTGATTTGATCCCCTGAAGTTAACCTGCTCCAGAGCAGTGCTACGTGTGTTTGGTTGTGTTGCCTAGTTGTATAGTTTATATTTGGTTCTGGTGTCCAAATTTATTTGTGTTGCTTGTATTTCGTCATGTTGCCTATATTTGGTTGTATGTAATGTTTTTTAATGCAGCCGATGTTGTCAAACTGGTGAACATGCTAAATTTGATACATTTGCTTGTGTTGTTTAGTTTAGTTTTGTTCTTTGGCTGCAGTGTGTCGAGCTCTCTCCACTATTCATGCACTGAGCAAATAGTCTCATTTTTAGTTCTGATTTGTGTGTAAGAAACTGCAGGGGGATCCTACTGTAGCCATTTGTGTAGTAGTTTTTGTGTACACATGCACAGCTATTGGATTCCAAGGTTATTCCTCAGTGTCTGGCACAGTCATACTCAGAGACACATCTTTAAGCGAGAGCAGATACAGAGGAGCTTAATGATGGCTCAGTGCAGAGCTGGATGAATCGATGGTGGTGGGGGCATTGACGCGTGATGAATTGAAGGGTTAATCGGTCAGGTATCTCTAATGGCCCGACATAGGAATGGAAAAATAAAAATAAATTAGTGGAAAGAAAGCCTGAGTCTGTATCCATCTGCCAAGGGCTTTTGTGGTATTGATTGGCACAAGACACTTAAAGCCTGATGCATTGTCAAGACTGCATTACCGATCTGAATGCACAGTCACAGTCTGGCTTCCACAAGGCTTTAGAATAAATAACTAGAGGTTGGATGAACAGGTGAAACCCTCCGGCTGCCTCACACACATCTAATGTGGTACAGTTACAGTTTTGTTTTACCACTTATTGTGCATTCAGCCCTCAAGTCCAGAGACTGTCATGCTACAGTAAAATGAAGACTTCTAGTGAAATGACTTAGGCTTTGCTGACTGTAATTACTACTCGGAAACCCAGAATGACTTTGTTGCACTCTGGGTGGCCTCCCCATTCACTCTGAGACTGTCCCGGGCTCATTTAGATGAGTGAGTAAATATTTAGGCTGTGTTTAAGGACTCCTGCAGCTGCGGTAAGGAAGAGGGGGACTGATTCATATATCATAGCTTGATAAGCTAAGAGAAACACTTACATTTACAATAAGTCTAATACCCCCCAAACCTTCCAGGTGCATGTATTCCAATACCATGCTTCACCATGGAGATGTATTTTAAATGTGCAGTTGATTTAATGAAAAATCCTCACACTTCTGTTCACGACAAGCCTTTGGACGCCATTTTCCTAATTTCCTACTCTGTCAGTCTTCTAGCCACTCAAGATGTAATGGTCTGTAGTGATTTAATTTATCCATTGTCTTCACAGGTCATCTTTGAAGCGACTGTTTCTGAGGAGCGACAGGGTTACATAGCCTTGGACGACATTGTGCTGCTCAATTACCCCTGTTGTAAGTACCCCACTCTGCACTGCTCACAGCCTACCTGCTAACCTTTACTGGGTCTGGGAAAGTGTCCGGCTGAACAATGGACACCGGGACTAGAAAGCTCAACAGTTTCTCACGTTATTGACAACTATGAAGCAATTGTGCTGACGGGGGGCAAATGAAGGCACATATACCTGGTGCCTGTCCAAGTGTCAGAGTCATAATAACACAGCAGGAGGCTTGTCTTTTGTCCTGGCAGAATGGCTGACCTTTTCTTCTGATCACTATGCTCCCAGCCGGGTGCTTTTAAAGCTAATGTGATGGTACAGGCAGGAAAAGGACAGCCAGTGCTTGTATTTGATCAGTCTCTGGGAGCTTTTTTCTTATCAATGGGATACTGGGAGGTTGGAGCTTCATGAGTGCTAGTAATGTCACATTATGTTCTGTTACAATTTTATGCCCCACAGTCTTTTGTACACAGGCTCTGTAGAGATGTTGTACCCTTCATAACATACTGTTTCACTGCTGTGCTGTTTCCAAGATGACTAGCTCCACTGGATGCTATAGACAATGGTCTATAGAACTGATTGGTCTTCCTGGAACTAGCTTAGCTCACTGAAGATTTCTGCTGACCCATGCTGATCCCTAAAATGAAATTAACACTGAGCCAGAAAAGGAAATATGATTCAGTTGAAAATGGAGTCACTGGCTTTTAAATAAAGACTATGTAGATTTAGCGGTCACTGGTTTGGCCAGTTACTGTTTTTCAACTGTGATATGATGCAGAATGTTATTATACACAATTACTCTATAACCAGTCATTTGGTCACTTCTACATTGGTTGTTACCAGAAAGGCATTAACCTAAACTGAGTATAATGTATATAATTTAATTTCACACATGTATATACTTGTTAGAAATTAACCCGATTCTTAAGTTGGAAGCATGAGAAGTGACGACAGGAGAGGACTGTTTAAAATCAACAGAAAGTTTACTGAAAGTCTTATCACAGGTAGGCCTTACAGCGCTGGGATCAGAGGGGCAGAGCTCCCGCAGGAGTTCCATCCACTGACTGCGAATTAAGGTCTTACAATACATTTTATCTTCTTGGGCTGCTCCGCCCTGGACAGAGGTGCAACCTTCAATAGTTAGTGATCCTATTGGTCATTTGGTGTGAGCCGGAGCTCGCACTTCTATGCTGAAATATGGTAAATCTAGCTATGTGTGTGTGTGTGTGTGTGTGTGTGTGTGTGTGTGTGTGTGTCTCGGGGGGCG
>NW_018127957.1:759498-763867 GCF_001952655.1 Monopterus albus
TTATTTTAGTATCATATGCATTATAATAGTATCATATGCTTTATAATCTACTTTTGTTTTAACCATTTCATTTGCCTTAAAGAGTGTAGGAGACTTGGAGCTGACAATAGCAGAACCTGTAAGGAATTGACAGGTGAAAGATATTACCCAGTTCTTTCAACCAGGAACTCTGAGAGACGACGCAGACCACTTGGATATATAAAAAATATAACCGTGCTGGTTTATTCAAAGGATCACAGGCAAAATTAACATCACACGTCCAGGCATCTTCCACCTCCAGTACTGCGCGCAGGCAGCCCGGAAGATGAAAAAAGCCCTGAACCTAATAGCCTATACAATTTAATCACCTGGTTGGGCTAGCCCCATCCTACACAGGCCACGTCAAACCGTGACGTCACCTGATATGCCAGCTTGGCAGCTGACCAGAGCAGTAGTCAAAACATGGAGAAAATTCAAGTGTGTGGCTGGTGATTAGTGGTGTGTATCTAAAAACATACAGGACATTCAGGAACACGTCCGGACAGTAAGCCTCGGAAGATATTATGATTAAGATTATGGCTGAACATATCATGCTACTAACAATATTCATCCTGCTTGCAGACTCTGCAATCTAGTTGACCTTGGCCTAGATGCAGCCTGCAGAACTCATGACAATGAACTAAGCATTTACCAGCCTGAGCATAGACAGCCTGTCTCCACTAAACATTTGCTAATACAACAGATGTCAAACAAATATCTATCTGACTAAGAAATTACCTAACAGGTAACTAAAGGGAACTACAGGTATGAGAAGTAACTAAAACTTATAAACTAACTAGAGTCTATAAGACTCAAATCTTACATACTGTATAGTATATAGTATCTTTTTTTTTTTAGATGTAATAGTTATACTTCATCATGGTATTTTCATTTTAAAAGGATATTTCCACCTTTACAAAAAGAACATTCTCAGGAAAAAGCTGAGTCCCTGTAGATTTGAAAGGACTGTTTGCTATTTGGTTGCTTCTACATATAGGTCTATATATACACTGCTCAAAAAAATAAAAGGAACACAAGGGAAAATAAGACATTCAGCTATGTAATGAACAAGGTATTTAATAAGAATATTTCATTCATTCAGATCTAGGATGTCTTATGTTGTGTTCCCTTTATTTTTTTGAGCAGTATATATATCTGCCCACTCAAAATAAGTTACTTGATGAAGCTTTAACACATGCCAGTTATCTGTAGTGTCATTCCTAAAATACTGTCATAGTTATGTTTGATCAGAAACCTAGTATATCTGTCAGATATTACTGCTTCAATCCACACTGGCCTCCCATAAGAACATTTGTGTTTTACGTGTGAAAATGTTAATGAATGATAATGTAGGGTGTTCATGAGCTTGTGAAATTCATTCATTTTCATTTTCTACCGCTTAGTCCCTGAACGGGGTCACGAGGGGGCTGGAGCCAATCCCAGCCGGCAATCGGGCAAAGGCGGGGTACACCCTGGACAGGTCGCCAATCCATCGCAGGGCTAACACAGAGACGAACAACCACACACACTCACACTCCTATGGGCAATTTAGAGACACCTAAGGTTCAGGGATTAAGCTTGTGAAATTGAGATATCTTTTTCTAGGTCCACTGACACCGTCATGATTCTGTCCCGCCTGTTTCCGCTCTCGTGCTTTTATTTTGACATTACTTTCTGTTTTTGGTTCACCACATTTTCGGACTTTTTACTTAATTGGCACTCTTTGTTTTCACCTGTTCCTGATTGATTACACCTGTTTCCATCCCATCATAAGCAGCCTTCCCCCACCAGTAACCTGCCAGATTGTTCTCTCACTCCCGTGCAGACTTTCCAGCACTCTTGTTTTTTTTTTTTTGGTATTTCCTGTTCTGACCTTGGATCATGTACTGTGGCCATTGTGTTCTGCCTTGCCCTGCTGCTTCGGGCTGCTTTCTGTGTATGGGTTATGAGACTTCCCTCTCTGACCTCTCGTGTTGTGGATTCCTCGGCTGTGTACGTTTGCTGGCTCTGACCCTGGAGTGTGTTTTCGACCCGAGTGTGTGCATTGTGTTTTACGTAGTTTTCTGTATCGTTTTGTTGTTCCGTGCTCTCATTAAAGAGACAGTTATTCACTTATCCTCGTCTGGCAATATAATTGAGTTCACCCTCGATATTATCGGCAGCTTCACGCTCCGATCCTGACAGACACATCAGGCAGGCCTCACATTATAAATCACTGAATCTGCACTGGGAAACAGACAAGGAAGTGAAATAACCTAATAATAATAAATATAATAATGTCGCTTGGGTTTTTTTTTTAAAGGTTTTTCCAAGTTTACCACTTGAGAAGGATGTGTTTCCATGGTGATTTTTGATTTTGGGGGCCAGGTGTCCATGGTGCAGATGGTGGCACTGGGACCCCATATACCATATAAATATACTGCACACACTCATCTTCTCATTCATAAACAAATGTCAAATAAAAGAAATGCACTATCACATATGATTTTGTATCAGCCAGTGTAATTTCAAGAGTCTGCCCACACACACACACAAAAACACAGTATAATTGTATTTCTCTCTTTGTGAGGGCACTCATTGACATAATGGATGTCCCAGCTCCTAACCCTGACCTTGACCATCAAAACTAAATGTCTAACCATAAACGCCACCTAAACCTAATTCTAATTGTTGGTCTTTGGTTCTTCTTACCATTGCTAACTCTAAGAGACGAGACAGTCCAAGTAACTTCAAAACAGTGCTGATTTATTCAAAGGATCACAGGTAAAATTAACATTACACGCTCAGGTATGCAATCTTCCCCTCAGACGTCTCTATCCTCTGGATAAAGCCATCCCAGAGAGCCTCAAAATCATCATTTTCATCACCACAAAGAGAATAATTAAAGGTACAATGCAGCTGATCAATTGGTTCAGTGTACTTATGAAGTATTGAAATCCATGGAAGCCATAACTTGAATGTGTGTACAAGATCAGTATTTTCAGGAGAGTCCACAAGTCCCCACCAAACATCAGCTGAGGAATCAAAAAGCAAGTCAACACCAGGGGGTGTAGTCTGCAACATCTGTCTGAATGTGGCTTTTGGAGTTGCACAACGTTGAACAGAACCGTCAGGAAAAGTGATGTCCACGTGGCATGATGACATCATCATGGTAACATTCAGAGTACACAAAATATCACGTGCAAGAAGATTAATGGGACAAGATGGAGAAAGTAGAAATGAATGATAAAATGAAAGATTATTCCATGTACAAGGAACTTCTTCAGAGAATGGCCACTCCTCCTTCATGCTCGAGAAACCAATAACAGATGTAGTACACCTTGAACGTGGGAGTGGCGAGTTTAAAATGGAGTACCTTGCTCCTGAGTCAATTAGACATAAATGATCTCGACCATTGATAGTCACATGGACTAGCGGCTCAAGAAACATGCTCTTTTGGCTCAGGGAGTCACCTATTATAGACCTTTGGCAGCCCTATTGCTGGGGCATCTGGTTGAATCCAGGTGCCTGATGTTGAGCTGGAGGTGTATATGGTAGTACATTTGTCGCCTGAGCAGGATATGATCCTGCTTGTCCTTGCGCCTGCTGATAATCCCTTTCATCTTTTTCTCTATCTTCTTTGTCATTATCAATATACTGAATAATATGGGCTGCCCACTGTTCATAGGGCAGAGCATTTAAGCCAATCACCTGTTTTAACCACTGCTGAATTCTTACAGAGAGAGAAGACTCAACAGCGCTACGAAACAACACACCAACACTGGGTCCTCGCCGCTGTAATTATGCCACAGTTCACGCACTCTTAAGATATACTGACTTCCTGTCTCCCCTGTCTGCACAAGAATATGGGACAGCTTAACACTCTGAGCCTGTAGCGGATATTTCATCCTGATTACAGGCCAGAGCACATGAATTACCGCGTGAAGTGGGACTGAGGCGTCGTCTCTGTCTGTATTGGCCAAGGCTTCAACCTCCTGTAGCATACTGAGAGAACTACAGGCTGTGAAGATACGTCTGAAATCACCCAGAGCTGGCACACAGCCAGCGCATGCACTCAAAAATGCCTTGATCCATGGGGCCCCGCCCTGCTCTAATGGTGGAAGCTGGCTTTTAATTAGTGACAGAAAACGGCGCGTATATCACGGAAACGCCGCCCTGTGGTGTGTCAGTTTGGAGTAGCGGCATTTGAGTCGCAGGCTTCTCTAAACATGCATGTATATTTTCCCTGCGTCTGCTCCTGCGTTTTAAAGAGGCAGTATAGGGATGTTTTCTCTCACTCCAGTTGTCACTGGAGCTATCACTGTCAGACACAACCTGCACTGCCCTGTGACAACCATGCTTTTTATTCCCT
>NW_018127957.1:764189-765444 GCF_001952655.1 Monopterus albus
GTTGTATAGTGCCCGCTGAAAGCATCTGGTTTTCAGCAGCTTTATTTCTGTTAACTGTATCTCTCATCTCTTTAAGTTGTGCTTTTGTCAGCTGTGCTTGTAAGGATGAGAGTTCCCTTTCATCTTTTTCTCTATCTTCTTTGTCATTATCAATATACTGAATAATATGGGCTGCCCACTGTTCATAGGGCAGAGCATTTAAACCAACCACCTGCTTTAACCACTGCTGAATTCTTACAGAGAGATAAGACTCAACAGCGCTACGAAACAACACACCAACACTGGGTCCTCGCCGCTGTAATTATGCCACAGTTCACGCACTCTTAAGATATACTGACTTCCTGTCTCCCCTGTCTGCACGGGAATATGGGACAGCTTAACACTCTGAGCCTGTAGCGGATATTTCATCCTGATCAGAGGCCAGAGCACATGAATTACCGCGTGAAGTGGGACTGAGTCGTCGTCTCTGTCTGTATTGGCCAAGGCTTCAACCTCCTGTAGCATACTGAGAGAACTACAGGCTGTGAAGATACGTCTGAAATCACCCAGAGCTGGCACACAGCCAGCGCATGCACTCAAAAATGCCTTGATCCATGGGGCCCCGCCCTGCTCTAATGGTGGAAGCTGGCTTTTAATTAGTGACAGAAAACGGCGCGTATATCACTGAAACGCCGCCCTGTGGTGTGTCAGTTTGGAGTAGCGGCATTTGAGTCGCAGGCTTCTCTAGACATGCATGTATATTTCCTCCGCGTTTGCTCCTGCATTTTAAAGAGGCGGTATAGGGATGTTCTCTCTCACCCCCATCGTCACTTGAGCTATCACTGTCAGACACAACCTGCACTGCCCTGTGACAACCATGCTTTTTATTCCCTGTAGCAGAAGCAGTACAAACACTGGAAGTCTGAGTTTTCACCAAAGGATTACCCCCTTTAGCAAATTCTTCATAATGTCTGAGCCAACTGCACTACTCTGACTGGAAGTGCCTGGCTCCTCACTGCGCAGTCTGTGCCCCAGATCCTGCAATTACGCCATCTAAGTACTGTTGCGCGCTAGTCCAGTCTTCCTCTTTATCGGGAAAACTTGCCGTCCTTAAAATACCTCCTTTAATCACAACTAATGATGAACCACTTTGTTCAGTATTGGCAAAAGCACATATTGGCATTTGGTGGTGAGCATTATTTTGAAAATCTGCCTCCTCTTTGTCTTCCTCTGCAGCTTGTGCGGGAGGAGGAGGGGCAGAGGGTGTGCGTCCCCG
>NW_018127957.1:765717-766293 GCF_001952655.1 Monopterus albus
ATGAAAAATTAATATGCCACACGTGACGCTGTCCGTTTATGAGAGACTCTTGGCCCGGTGGAAACTGATCAAATTGTGAAGCTCCTACAGCAGGCTAACCCCTGCTGCGCACAATTTCTGGGGGTTAATTCCCAATCAATTCCACCGTTTTATCTCAACAGGACAAGCAGTCACCCTAAACTGATACAATTTTTCCCACTAATCCTATTTCCCGCCCGGAGTCTTACACTGCTGTACAAGGCACGTTAACTCCACAACAAATTCTCACAATGAACCTATTGTCCAGCGTGATACACTTGTGGAAAAAAGTTTTAATTAGCATTTTATACAGTTACACCACCCACAGATTGAGAACAGCAAAACTTTCCCTGTGCCTGTTATCGCATGTGTGTAATGTATCAGAGAGCATTTGTTTGGTTGAGATGAGTCTCTGCCTCTGCTCCAGCCAGAGGGAAATTAAAAAGGAAATGGGAAAATTGAGGAGACAACTGCTTCTACGTAGCAGAAATCCACTTATAAAACGTGGATTTTACGTCCCTTATTGGCATCAAATTCTGTGATCAACGGCACTCATTT
>NW_018127957.1:767105-776854 GCF_001952655.1 Monopterus albus
GTCATAATAATAATATTAAACACCCTGTCTGCTGACAGTCATCAACTCTTCTCTCTGGTATTCTTGACCAGAAATACCCTGCAGAAACTCATAAGCAGGCCTAAGCATTTAACAGTCTAACTAGACATCCTATCTCCACTAAACATTTCTAATACATAAAGTATCTATCCAATTTCTATCTGACTAAAAATACCTAACATAATGAATCCTAAAACCAAATCTTAACCCTCAAAGAGCTATTTCAGAAAGTGAGGGCCAGCCAAAATGTCCTCACTCTGTAGCACAAAATACTTTTTTGGTCCTCCCTATGTAACAAGAACACGCACACTTAGGAATGATTCAGCTCAAAGGTATTCAGTTTGAATCTACCACTCTTGACATTTGTATTGCTTTCTTTTGGAGTCCATGTCTAACCACGTGTTTGAGTAAAGATCAGTCTCTCCTGCATCAAGGATAAGAGGCAGCTTTACTAATTTAAAGAACCTGCTGACAGTGGGAATACATTTGGGAATCAAATTACCCTGTCTTTGTTTATGTGTAGTGGTATTAATCGAGGCTAGACAGGTCACATATCCACAGTACTGGGCATTGAAATTCTAGATTAAAAGTTGTCAATAACTATTAATGTAGTTGTCTCATGCTCAAATGACTTCTTCTATAACCGGGTCTGTGGACACTTGTCTTTAAAAGAAAACCTGACAAACCACCCTGACTGCCAGATGTTGCCGTTGTGGAAACCAAGCATGAAAGGATGTGTTGTGTGAATACTGCTGGGATTTAATTTTGTCTGTCATGTGTGTCCAATGGAAGCCCAACATGTCCTGTTTATACCACAGTATAATTTCTATTATATGATAAAAGTTATTAAATTTTTGTTATGTTATCATTTTGTTTCAGATAGATGGGGAAATATTTCCAGTGTAGGAGGGTTTAACTCTCCATGCAAAATCAGAATGTTGTGGTAGACAGTAATGTCATTGGAAACACAGAGCAAACAGTTATTTGGACAAAAAATATAAATGTGTAGTACCTAAATACTTAACATAAACAGAGCTTTTCTACTTGTCACGTTACATAATCAGTGTTATCCTTAAACTATCTTTGTCGTTGAGAAATTATTATTTTGAAGAAGAAGAAGATATACAAATTGACTTTTTTATGCTTCATCAAAACAAGCTTCAGCATAAATTCAGCTGCAGAGATACAGTATGTATTTACAATACAGGCCTGGCGTTAGCAATTCATGCTTCTAAAAATTATCTGAAAGTTGAAGAGGTGTGTAAACCAGCTTTATGCTTCAAGTTGGTAGCAAAATATCAGTTGTTGTGCCTGCACCTACCATTGCTTATTAAGCTCATTAGCTACTGAGACTGGGCAGACGATGACGCTACAGAGGCTGTTCACCATTTGATATATGAGGCTAAGTCTATCTTGGATTTTTACTGCCTTTGGTAAAGAAAATCAGTCAGTTGAGAAAAGGAGATTCTGGACTAGTAATAAAAATATTTATTAATATTCCAAATTGTTAGATACTGAGAATAGCAGCACACATTTTAGACAGTAATTAATTTGGATCTTGACTTGTAGGCATTAGCAAAATTGCTTGGTACCACTTTAAAATAGGCGCTGCTTTTCTTATAAGTAATACATGTTGCTTTATAGCATTTGTAATAGTAGGCCATTTCCACTTAAAACATTTTAAAATTGCACAGCAGCAAAGTCAGAGACAACTGAATTCCATTTTGCTGCTTCAGTTTCACAGTCACACTGTCATCAATTACTGGGACACAAATGGAGTCATGTTCGTGTTATTAGTAACCCCTTTATTTTCCCAATATAACAAGTCAAAATGCCTGCGGTGAAGCAGATCTGCTGTATTGTAATCAATTTGAAACACTAAGTTATAGTGTCTTAAAATATCAGATAATTTTGAACCATGACTCTCTCAGATATTTCTGAGGGACTGATAGGAATCTGATCAAAGTGTACTGGAGCCCCTGCTTGTTAGTAATGATGAAGTGCTTTTGTCTGCATTACAGTAACACAAATCATTGTGTCAGACTGAGGAATTAGTGAGAAAGACACCATATACGTAGTATATATGCTCCTCTGCTTGCTTATTGTTCAGAATAGAGGTGAAAATTATAACGATATGGCAGTGAATTTGCAGAAATAGAAATAAGAATCATTAGAAGTGACAAGCAGCAAATCAGTCTGAGACAAGAGAAGAAATAAATGATGCTAAGTGTGCACATGATGTTTTAAAAGATTCACATCGTTTTGAAAAGGACATTTGTCCAAAAACTAGGTTAAGTCTGCTCACCATTAGTCCAGCTTCAGAGGATCGGATGAAACCATGCCAACAGCTTGACCACTGACTAATCAGATCACTGGGAAATCTGAGTGACAGGGACAAAGTCTACATTAATATGATTAAATAGATATTTCTATAAAGCAGTCATAGCGTTGTGCTGTTTCTGGCTTTTGTGGGTGACTCAGGTTTAGGTTTCTAACAAACTGAGGAAGTCTACAGCCTCCATGATGATTACGTTGTATTTTAAGTGCACAAAGATGAATTTCTTCCAACTGAATTCCTCACTGTGTCAGTGCTTTTACAGACTTCCCTCGCTGCAGCTCACAATGACATGAGGACACTTTGATGATGGTGTTTTATTAAGAAAAACAATCCATGCACTTAAATATTTCCCATAATTATAAATGAGCCCATGACTTTAGGTGTAACTCCTCTCTGTTGTCCTGTCCTCTAACAGCATAAACTGTTTTACCTTAGTCCGTTTTAATTAACACATGTTCAATCTAGTTTCTTTGTCTTCAGACAAAAGAGAAAATGATACTTATTCAGTAACACCCTTATATGAATAATGCACTAATTTATGGTAGATTTGTAGCCTTTATTTTATATTTGAAAAATATTTCTTGTCTTTTTATTCTGTTCTAGTTATGTGACAATATTCACAGTTCACCCGCCATAACATCACTTTTGCTCTGGCTCTAAGTGATTTTCCCCGCAGGTGTCACTGTTCCATCTCATATTATAATCAGTACTTCATTCATGGTCCTGGTGAGGTTGCTTCTATTTAACACGCCCGCGTCTTTCACATGAACACACTTGTAGCCCGACAGGAAAGCCCGGACTTAACAGAGCCAGTTGAGAACTGGTTTGTTGTGCCAGTTATCCAGGACGGACAATGTTAGGCTCAGTGAAGCCCGATAGCCCCAAGAGAGGCAGACTGAGTTCAACTTGCATCATGGAACAGGCCTCAGGAAGTGTGGTACATTACATGAAATGGTGACAATGTGAATGCATATGTGGGCTACCAAATGTTGGGCTCATTACAGCGAGCAAATCTAGTGCTGCTTTTGTGTGACTAAATAAGCGGTGTGTTGTTTGATAAACACAATGCATATACATTTGAATAGATAAACTGTGTGCCTTTATTGTAAGCGGCGGTGTTAGCTACAGTGAGTTGTTTTGCATCTGAGCTTTAGCTGTTTTAATGAATCTTATGGCAGTAGCTTGAAAGCTAATTCAGTATCCAGAGATTTCTAAACTCAGGTGAAAACAGGATTTTATGCTGCAAAAAACAATGTCTGTGATAGAATAGAGAATCTGTGTTGGTGTATGTAATCTTTAAAAAAAAATAATGTATTTCTCAATAAGTTATTTAGTCCCATGTGTAGCCTTATGATCTGCATTTCCTGAACTCTAGTGAAAACTTGTGCCAAAGCAGTGAGATCATTCTGCTTGGTTCCAGTCCACTTTACAGTAGCTGATATTTTAAAATTGATGAAGTAATATCATTACAGGTTTAATGACGTATTTAGAAGAATGTTTTTGCATATTTATGCTGTTTGCTCACTATACATGATGTGTTGTATGCATCCATGTCTATGAAGCAATTCCTAGTTGTAAAGGCTGTGAGACAGTTCACATCTGTGAGTTTAATATATTTAATGAAGCTCAGCTCCAAATGTGTCAGTTTAATTATTGTGCTTGCTGAGTGTATGTGTCTTGTGTGTTCCTCTTCTACAGACAAGGTGCCTCATTTCTCTCGGCTAGGTGATGTGGAAGTTAATGCCGGGCAGAATGCCTCGTTCCAGTGTGTCGCCACAGGCAAAGTCTCTGAGACTGAGCCCTTCCTCCTGGAGGTGAGAAGAAGAGAATGTGTGTGTGTGTGTGTGTGTGTGTGTGTGTGTGTGAGTGTGTTTTATCTTTGCTAGAACAGCATCTGAATAATAGAAGAGAAATCGGGGGTTGTAGAAAAAAAGATTCAACATTCAAAATAAAATGAAAGATGTTTTACATCCTGGACATTTATCCAGTGCCGCTTGCAGTAGTTACATTTACATGCATGGCTGCTGGTCATGCTCCTATTACATTCTTATTCAGATTGCTATTTACTTGAGCTTTTTATACTGTGATTGAGAAGGTCATGACACATACCCCACCAGCAACATTTGGTTGCCAGTGACCATGCTCTTTGACTAAGCAGTGACACTACACTCAAAGCAAAATGGTTCTCAGTAATTACTTTAGTAAATGCTTTTTCAATGCGGTGGTGCTAGTCTTTTTGTCAGGACTAGGCATGAACCCTGAATGGGATCTATAACTCTATTAACACTTAAAGGGACTTTCCTCCTTATTTACACAAGTGTGTTTCCATCCATCATTTTCAGTTTGCATTTAAAAAACCTGAGTGAAAATGTAGGAAAGTTTTTATGCTTAGCTAAGGCGAAAAGCTGGTATAATGTTCAAGGCAAAATGTGACAGCGCAGTGGAAAGATGACAAAGCATGTGAGTTAAACCTTGAGGGAAACGTGTTTTTTTACAGTAAATTAACACATGAAACAGAAACATATATTTCCATTATGTTTTTCACTGTTTTCCTGGGGCTCTTCTAATTGCACCATTTCATTGTGTCCTCTTTTCCTGCAATGGTTTAATGGCACCTGACCAAAGAATAAGTGGAACCAGTTTGTTTATATCAGTGAAGCACCTCCTAATATTAATAATAACAACAAAATGTGCTCGTGCAAATGGGTCCATTGTGAAAAATTACATCCACAGCAACACAAAATGTGTCCTAAAATCCTTGATCTGGACTGGACCCGGATCATCTTTTAGGGTATGATAGGTAGTTATACTGTGCATCTTACCCGAACATTTTAGGGTTCTACCTTCATTATGGGCCAAGTTAAGGCAGAAAATATGAAGAATCCAGAATCTTAAATGAAAATCCAAATGAAATTTGCTCTGGTGATAGACAGTACCAGCCTACATATGTGTGTCAAATTTCAAAACATTTTGATAAATAAAACAAAAGTTTCCCTGTGTTTGGTTACTTTTTGTGACCTTGACCTTTGACCCTTTTCAGCCAAATATCAACAAGATGCCGCTTACAGTACCCGAATACTACAAAACGGTATTTCGATGTTCTGTATGTCCTGCACATATGGTGAATTGATAATATAATCCTTGAACCTTGAACAAAGACACTCTAAAAGGATTTGGTCAGACACTGTACTCCTGATATTTGCATGAAACCAGTGGATGAAAATTTGAACTGTTGGATAAAAACCTGACCAGAGACTCAGTGAGAGTTGTGAAGTCTGAAATAATTACTGAAGTGACATGTCTTTCATATTTTGGTCTTGGATATACTGTACATTTGTAATGAAACACCTGCATTTCAGGTTCAGGCTAAGGGTTTGGAGTTTGAAAGTTATAGGCATTTACCAGGTGTTAAGGGTTTTAGAGAGAAGACAGAGTAGTTGCATTATGGGAAACGTAAGATAGATTATAGTGGAGCTAGAGTCATGCTGTATATGGAACTATGTAAATCAGGATTATCTTGCCTCCCTATTAAAATCTGTCCCTATAAGTCCACCAGTAAAGCACTACATTGAATTTATGTTGATATTCAAAATAGAAATGCAGAGAGCTGGAGTCATCTCCAGTGTATAGTAGTCATTAAAGGTCACGGGAGCTATTATCTTAAGTGTCAGTAATAATACTGTAACTTAAATTTGTTAAATAATACACTAGGTTTGTGACTCAGTTTGTCTGTAAAGGTTGTGTTGTTGCACAAATGAGTCATTTGACGGTTTGGGAGATTAAGTTTGTGCCTCTGCCTCTGTACCTTTTTGATTGCGCTGGCATTTAGTTTACTAAAGCCCCCGAAGTCATTTTTCTCACACAACAACTGAAAATAGTTTCAAATTTCCTAGTTTGAATATGAGCTACTGCCTGTACTGTTCCTCTGGTCTCGAAGCGTGCACATCTAACTGCTTCTGAAATGATGGCAGCAGGAAGAAGGTGCTTTGCAAATGAGCTCTTAGTATATGTGGTGATCCATCACTTGTGTTTCCAACTGATTTTATTTCACACCCCTGTCTCATCTCTCTGAATTGAAGCCTTTGAAGAAAATCAGCATGCGAAAGAACATTTTTAGGTTCAGAGTTTGCAAATTTGTTGACGGAGTTACAGGCACACCCACATGGAAAGATGCAAACAAACAATACAAGGCTTGTTTTTTGTAAACTGACAAATATTCTGCAGTGAACTTCTCTGCTAAAGTCAGCACTTACCACAACTTCCTTTTCTCATTAAGGAAAAAAATGATAACATTAGAAAAAAGAGATCACAAACCATTATTTGCTTCTGTTCCTCCATTTGTCGTTCGGAGCCTGTGTGAGTCTGCTAATTGCTGCTTTGTGTTTGATCTCCCTGGCGCGGTGGAGGTCTTCTCTGGATCAGTCTGGAGCTGCACTCCTCCTTCCTTCCTTCTATTTAGGTAGTCCAAGCAAATTATTAGCCTGATAGTTCTTAGTCGTTTAGCATCATATTTTCTTTTCTGTTCTCTGGTTCAGATGTTTTTTACTGTAGATCTTTAACATAAATGTGTTCACACCAGAATTTGTTATTGCACACCCTTAATCACTTTATGATGTTGGGCTCGCTGCAAGACAGGAATGGCAGCCGACTTGGCAACCTGAAGGATTTATTTGTTTCAAGGCCTTGCAGGTGGGCTTAAAAGTTGATGTAAAAATGTTTGGAGGTTATATAAGAGAGCAGCCAGTGGTATATTGATACCACAGCTAAAGGTAAAATGAGCTCTAATGTGCACCTTTAGGCAGTAGTACACAACCACTGTACACCTGAGTTTCCCCCCTATCCTCCTAAACCAATTCAAACATGCAGATGCCAAACCAACTTACTTGTGAAAAGTGTGAGCAGGTGACATCTTACATAATAATCTGTTTATTCTGTGAGAGTGCTGCATATATTGTAGCTTGCACCTGGAACAGCTCATTGCAAGTGCTGGCCTCTGATTTCCTCTTCCACTGGCTGAGCCAATTGCCAGTGTGCCTGGAGCGCTGACACATTAGTATGGCGAGAGATGTGGAGATGTCAGCTCGAGCCCCTGTGCCGGAAATAACAACCCAGGACGCCTATGTCACCAGTGTCAGGGAGGCTGTGAATACGGGCCTCAAAGAGCACCGAGATACAGAGAAGGCAGAGGAGAAAGAGGAAGTTCCAGGGGAGGTTGGAGAGGACGAAGGAATTATTATTAAAATGCTGTGGCAGAATGCTTAGAAAAGTTAAGCTTTTAATAAGTAATGATAATCATAAAATGATTTGTGTGTTTTGTTTGACATAATCATTAGTGAATGTGTTAAATAAAATGTGAAATGGTTGTATTGAAAGGACGGGGAAAACTGATTTTACATCTAACAGAGTGGAAAGTACAGAATCACACGAGGAAGTAGACACACATCCCTAAAATGAGGAATGTTCATGTGTGCCTGCCATACAGAAGAGACACACACCATATTGAGGAAGGAACAAAAATGATGTTTAAGCACAAAAGTGAAGGTTTGACTTAAAATTGTTTGATCAATGTCTAATCAATGATAATCCATGTTTAGTCAAAGTAAAGTATTTAAAATATAAGATTTATGTTCTGATTTTAAGGTATTGATGGTTTTGTGTGAAACTAGTGTGTGATTCTGATTGTTCTGTTAAAAAGCAATAATGGAAATTTGGTATTTCAGTCAGATGTGAGTTTCTTGTATTTTTGTTATGTACTCAGATGGTTTAGTTTTCTAGAAAAGAGGAACTAGAATCCAAAGCTGGATCACGGTGAGGCGGAGGCCAGTTACGGGCAGTGGGCTTGGACTGAAAAATATGCAATACTTCAGAACAATATGATTTTGCACGCCAAATAAGGTATCAACTGCAAACTGCGGCATCTGGTTGGATGAGCGGACAAGGACAACTGACCGAGAATCCTATAAAAACCAAGGCAAAAAGAAGAACGGGGGTCTTTTCTCATCGCTGTGGCTGAAGGCTCTGTCCAGTTAACCATCTGACTTCCAGGAGACCGAGGACTGCGGAGAAGCAGTCCGGGGAGAGGGCACCCCTCTGGGGGTGCTCCCCCGCAGGCATCGGCCTGTGGGGGTGAGAAGCATGCCAACGAGAGAGTGAGCCCCTTTTTGGGGTGTTTGAAAACAGGCATCGGCCTATCAGAACAGGAGGAAGCATGGGATGATGAAACTGCGGCAGAGCCTCACAGTTCAGCAGAGAAACTGAATTCCTGCTTCAGGAAGAAATCATGGATTTAACAAAAAGCCAAAACCCACCTGGCCTGGTGGGGAAAGGATGTCTTGAAAACAAGACAGTTTTAGACATTTTCATGTCTTTATGAAGATTTGGATGAAAAGAAGACAGTTTTAGACATTCTCATGTCTTTGTGAAGATTTGGACCAAAGGAAGACAGCTTTAGACATTTTCATGTCTTTTATGCTTTCCTTAGTCACCCAAGATTAGACCAAGAAAAACATTGTTTATCTGAATTAGTCCCATTTCTCTCTTCAGAGTTTTGAGGATTGAACTGGATGTGCTCTGATTTTTATTTGAAAAATTCTTTTCCCTTGTGAAAGCTTGAATCATGGCAAAAAGGAAAAAAGAGGAACAAGTGATTGCCCAAATCAGCCACCGCCCGCCTAGAGCCAGCTGAGGATCGGTGACGGGAGACCTTTGACTTTTTATTCAGATCAAGAGCTTAGCTCATCCATAATGATTTTAATCAGTATGATCATTCTAAATTTATGATTGGAATTGGTAGTTATTGATTTATTTAGATTGGAAGCCAATTACTGATGATTTTAAGGTTTATATTTTATTGCTTGTTGCTTTGCTGTAGCTCTGTTAAGCTTCTATATAAAATTCCTGAAAAAAGTTTATTACTCTCTGTGGTTATTGAGTCAAGTTTGATGTTATTGACATTCCTATAATTTTGTTGAGTTTTCTCAGTGTTTGTTTACCTAATTCCCAGTGAGTTGGGGTTACATAAGTCTTAGTGAGTGTGTGAGGTGGCATAACAGTTCACAGAGTTGACAGAGGGCCCAGACTGAACTGCTAAAATGACTTTTAGACAGCTTCATCAGGAAAGGGCTTATCTAAAATATCCAGCTGTTTACTGGTTACACAATACACACTATTCTTTAAACATCCTATCCTTAATAACATCTTAGGTCAACACACTGTGCAAAACAAATAATATGGCCTTAAGTGTCCAGTGACACAGCTTTCATTGGTTATTTCAGACTAAACTTAACACTTCCTCAAAGAGCCAGAGTGTACTGGCTTATAAAAAGTTCTCAGTACAGCGATATCTGAGGGTTTAAGGAGGTAGCTGCCACAATAAACTGCAGGTTGTTGTTAT
>NW_018127957.1:776955-785275 GCF_001952655.1 Monopterus albus
TAGTCAATTACTGAGTGAATATCTCCGTCATACAACCTCAAGCAGTGTTTGGAGCTTTAATATGTTTCAAATATGCCACCTTAGTGTGAGAGGTAAGCTTTATTCCTATGTCCAGGGGTTAGCATATCGTGGCCTTCAAACACCAGCTTTCACAAGCAAAAACACTATTGTTACCAGTGACATTTATCACATATTTATTATCTTGCCTTCCCCTGCAGATAATTCCAATCCTTCTTTGTCTTCTTGTCTGCTTCTCAGCCTGCTGCCCATTTTTAATCATTTGAATAGACTTAAGGTAAACACGTGTGGTTGGACTGGTATGCTCACAGATGATCTCTCTCCCGGTGGTCTTTGTGTTGCTGTCAGCGGAGAAACGGCATGGTGCTGGATATGTTCCTACTGTCACGGCTGAGCCACAAGCGGCTGATGGCGACTTTCCAGGTGGAGGCGCAGCGTGGGGAGCAGGACCTGTACCGCTGCATCACCCTGTCCCCCAGAGGGGCTGCCGTCTCCAACTTTGGAGAACTCATCGTCAGAGGTGAGCTTAATTTAGGACCATGCAAACACTTTAGCACAGGCAAAAAAAAAAAAAAAAAGGTCAACATTTTGGAAAATATAGTTGCTGGAGAGTGAGATGAGAAAACGAGCTGCAGTCAGGATTTGTTTAGCTACCACATGTTTTCAGTGGGCAGTAGCAATAACTCAAGTAGCTTGTCATGTGGTATTTTACATATACCTACAGTATAGTAAGGGCCCAACCCAGCACAATTCTTTTGGTTCTGATCCTAATTTGAGTCCTTTAACGTTGAGTATCTGCCAATACAGAATCCAATCATGTTGATAAACTGTGTGTCTCAAACATTGAAATAGCAGCTGTAACCTACTTAATATGACAGACTGTATTTCTCACAAACTACATCAAAAACATAGGTCCACTGGAGCTGCTGCACAGAAGTACTCACTCAGCAGATGGATAAACTGTTAAGAAATAGTTGTGGCTTGAAAGTTTTTTTATTGTTTGTTTTTCTGTTTCTCTTTATATTGTATAACTTGATGAAAACAAAGACTTTGTTAATTAGTAGGCTTGATTCTTTACTCATAGTTTGGCTGATCACTAACTCATTTTCAGACATGACACCAAAACCTTATTCTATAAAAGAAAGCAAATAAGTCTGTTTTCAAAAATGCAGAGTTATTGCTTTAATTAAACAAACAAGCATTCATAATGTTTCTTGTTTCATGTCTCAGTAAATCACTTCATAAAACACTGTAACTAGGTGTAGTCACTGTGTAATGCATCAATCAACAGCCATGCATCATGTGATGAATTAATCTGATGTTCACCAGGTAGATAAGGTCATAATATCCATCATGACTGTTTTTATGTGCAGAGAGGACAGAATTAGTTAAGCAATTATTCATGCAAATAAGTTTTTATTCAGCATCATTAGATAGAACATTGAGAATCTGCAGCATTCAACACTCGCCCTCTCTCCCTCCCTCTCTATTGTTGTCTCACAGTCCTGATGTGATTAAAAGAATTTTATGACTCAGTGCTCTAGCAGAGCAGAAATAATGTTATTGAAATGTTAAAAAAGAGATAAAAAGAAAAGAGAATCTTTGAGATCTTCACTTCTCCTTTCCTTGCGTGACTTAGTCCTTCTCACTGAAAATACCAGGACTGGACTGTTTTTCATTAGTGTTTTCAGTTGTTTCTAAGCAATATCACTCATAAACAGTAGCAAGAGCTTTATTCTCATACGATTACACATCTATGTGTATGATGACATGATGTTCTGCTTGCAGTGCCCCCTACACCGATTGCACCCCCCCAGCTCTTGCGGGCAGGCCCCACCTATTTGATCATCCAGCTCAACACTAACTCCATTGTTGGGGATGGGCCGGTCATTCGGCGGGAAATACAGTATCGAGCCAGCCAGTCCACATGGATGGAGACTCATGGCGTGGGCTCACTTACCTATAAAGTTTGGCATCTGGAGCCAGACACAGAGTACCGCATCAGTGTCCTGCTCACCAGGCCGGGGGAGGGGGGCACTGGAGCACCTGGACCCCCTCTCATCAGCAGGACAAAATGTGCAGGTGGGTCATCCTCTGAAACGACATCAAATCTATGTCAGTGAGGAACACTGGAAATTGAGTTACAAACATAAGCGCTGCGGCTCTGGAGTCAGAAATAATCTTACTGGTTGGGAAACATTACTCATTTTTTTTACTTAAGTAAAAGTAGCAGTACTACAGCGTAAAAATACTCAGTTACAAGTAAAAGTCCTGCCTTCAAAATGTTACTTAAGTAAAAGTATTAGCATCAAAATATACTTAAAGTAACAAAAGTAAAAGTACTCATTATGCAGAATGGCACATTTCACATTAATGTATTAATATTATGTTATTGGATTATAATTATTGATGCTTTATTGTGTTCATCACATTTAATATAACAGTTAGTAAAGGTGGAGCACATTTTAACTACATTATACTTATTTGAAGTACTGCTGGGTAACCTGTGACTTTGCTGCCTCTGACATCTTATGAATATACAGTATTTTGTTTTATCAATCTGATTCTGAAAAGTAACTAGTAACTAAAGTTATCAAATAAATATAGTGGAGAAAAAAAGTACAGTATTTGCCTGTAAAGTGTCATGAAGACGAAGTATGAAGTTGCAGAAAATACTCAAGTAAAGCACAGATACCTTAAAATTATACTTGAGTACAGTATTGTACTTAGTTAGTTTCCACCAATGGGCCTAAATAACACTATTGTAGCTAGTCTACATCATTTTTGTCCAATATAAGCTCCACCCCTGCACTGAGGCGTAGTTCAGTCACTGGCAGTATTTTTGCCTCCAAGCAGCTCTGTAAGAAATACAGTACTGCTAATACCTGAAGCTACTGAAATTACTTGATTTAGAGTTGGAACTAATCATAATTTTCATTACAGACTGATCCGTTGACTAGGAAGAATCAATTATTTAGTCTATAGGTGTCAGAGAAAAGCTATAATTCTACAAATATGGGATTCTGGAAAGACTGAATATTTGGTCATGTTTAACTGATAAATGGCTTAGCCCTTTGAACCCGATCAACACAATTTGCATCGAAGCTCTTCTTCTCAGACTCAGCACTGGTCATTGTTTCTTAATAGCAGTGTCGTGTGTAAATCCATGATTACAGTGCAGTCTGCTAATAATACAGCATGGCACATTAGCATGATGACGACTTGCCAGAAAATACATAAAGACTGGCCACTAAAACACAACAAAAGGTGGTAATATTTGCATCATTCGTTGTTTAACAGGAACTATAAGGACAGAACTTAAATATTCCACATAGAAGCAAGAAAAGAAAAACAACACTGACAAAATCCACGACTGTTTTATACTATGGGTGAATCAAAAAATCAATCAATATGCAAATGGTGGCATTTCTGAGTAGGCCAACATTTCCTAAAAATATAAGTAGAAATGTCATGTCTGTCTCAGGTATAGACACAACGCCAGCAGCACAGAAAGCAATGAAATGAACTAATTCTGGGCAAATGATTAAAATATTAATTGAAAGTCATTGAAGTTTGAAAAAGTCATTGACAATCATTGTTTATTAAGAGCTGATCTGCCTTTTCAGCACTAAATTATGTTTGTCTTATTGCTGACCAGCTGCATGTTTTCAAGTTACTCCCAATGATATCTGAATATATGATATCTGAATATGACTTAGAATAAAATGGTTGAGGATGTATTTTAGAAAATAGAAAGTGTAATTAGAAACATAACTTCTGGTGAGTTACTGTGACACCATTAGTGCCGACAGCAATCAGAGTGCTTAAAGAATCAGACTCCAGACCAGAATGTACTGTTTTCAGAGTCTGATCCTCGAAGATTCACGAGTTCTGAACTGCAGCAGGGAACCGCATCAAATGGTTTTGACGCATCGCTTAACAACTTGTAGTTCGCCTGCAGCCAGTGAGAACAAAAGGTGTGTTTGCTGTCATTGCAGCACAGAAGATGTCTGATGCTTTCTGTTTATCCTCAGCTTACCCCAAATAAAACATATTTTTATGAAGGTATGCTTCCATCTATAGGCATTTACATGAAAGACGAGGACTGTGAGAGTTCTGTGATAAACAGATTACGTTGGAAGACTCTTAGTTGAAGCACCACACTTTTGGGTTAATAACTGATTCGAACTCTGTTGTATCTATGGTATAGTGAGGTTCTCATGTTAAGTTGGTAGTGGATGTAGAGGGCAGGGGCTTCTCGAATAGCCGCAGTGCCGTTCATCTGGGTGAAAAAGACATGCCGCTGCACTGTCATGTCAACAGCACGACGCCCCCGTCACCTGCCACCCTCTCTGATCCGCTCTCATCAGTGTCTCCCACTCGCCCACGTCCTGTCAGCTCCCGTTGCTCAGCTCTGAAGCTTTATCCCTGGGGCAAAAGCAGCAGACAGCAGAGGCCCTGTGACACAAAACTCTGGATGAATTTGTCTTCCTAACATGTCACAGAAAGCTGTTTATTTTAGGTGAAAAGTCCTTCTTTTTGGACAGTTGTTGAGTGTATTTTAACGCTTACTGGCGCAGAGGATTTCACTCCCATAGGGCCATGTGTCGAGGATGACCGGTCACACAGAGACCCAATTCAGATGCTAAACAAATGATGAAATGCCCATTTAATTAGTTTCCCCGGTGTTGATGCATTTTTGGATGGCCAAAGCTGCAAACATTAGACTAGAGTTAAACTCTGGTACTTGTGGTACTTGGTATAGGTGCTGTAGGAAATGCCTGCTCGATAAGAAACAGGAAAAAAAAGTTTTTAAACAGTGGCAACTTCCTCTAAAATCAGCCAGTCCTGGAGTCACCCTCATCTACATTTTTTAAAATGTGAGGTGTTGTGTGACGATACAAAATAAATCATTTTGGCAGAGACACTGTTTTTCCTATGCACAATCCATTACATGTTTCATGCAAATCATCAACTCACTGCTATACATCTTTGTCTATGAGTCTGTGAATCTTTGTGTTTTGTTACTCCTATACATAAAGCACAAGTGTAGTCTGCCCTGTACCTTAAAGATTCTGAACTGCTCTCGTTTAGGATTTATTTTGTCTTTTCATCCTTATTCAACAGTCAGTAGAGGCAGATAGTAAACTGGTAGGCTAGTGGTTAAGGCACAGCAGTCTCGCTGCGGTGCCCCAGGTTGTGTCAGGAAGGGTATCCGGTGTAAAACGCATGCGAGTCGTCAGTGTGAGGATTCGCTGTGGTGACCCCTAAATGGGAAAAGCCTAAAGTGTCTTTCTTTCAGAGGCAGATAGTAAACGTGGAAATGAATTGCTGGGACGCTCTCTACTTCTTGTTTGAATGAACGGGTGTTGTTATAATTTACAAGTCAAATAACCAAGGATAGATACATGCTAGGATAGCCTTTAGTCCCCCTAAATTACAATAAGCATTCAGAAATGATTGTAAGTCTGTTCTTTTTGTGAAGCCCACCTTTCCTCCTACCGCATTTTGAACATGATTTACTTATAACAGATGTTAAATTTTAATATTCTGATACTGGTAAAATTTCATTTATGAATATGTGAGTCAAAATCCCATGTGGTTTCAGTGGTAAGTATGAGGGTGTGTGCTGATAGTCTGTCATAATTCCAGCATAGCTGCCGGTGGGAAGGACAGCAGGCCTCAGTGGCAGCTCACTGAGGCAGCTGTTAAAGATGAGGAGGATGAGATGAAATGTGCACACCCACAGGGACTCTCCCCCATTCATCTATTCCACTTCCCCTGCTCAGACCTTGTCCAGCCTCCCTATCCCTCCTTCATTGCCTCTGCCTTTGGCTAATCCCTCTGATTAGGCTAATCAAGCTGAATGTCAGTTTAGGGCAGGACTGGTGCTGGGTGTAGAGGACAGGACAGAGCCAGCTGCAGTGGAGCTGTAATGATGAGTAATGGTGTCGGGAGCAGAAAGTGAGAATTCAGTCAGCGAGCCCCTGGTGGCAAACCTAGTTTTAGCTGGATCAGACTGTTATATGTGGCTGGTATTGTTAAAAAAAATCAGATGCACTTATTCTCATGCACCTTTGCCATGGCAGGCATGACGCAGTTTTTCACAATGACATTTTTGATGTATGATTGATTGATACTATTTGCCAGCCTTACTTTGCCTGTTTCACCCTTTGAGAAGAGCAAACCTTTCAAATCAGCAAGGACTCTCATGACCTTTCCTTCTTCATCCTGTCTCAATCACCTCGTGGCTCCTCCATGACAGCACTTCTTTAATTTACGTAGCAGCTCCGCTCCGCAGTGAGTTTGGTGTAGCAGCTATTGCTTCCGAGTCCAGCCCCTCTGTTGGGTTATCTGCTGTCTTAGCATTACCCCTGAAGATCCAGGCTACACTAAAGGATAAAACATAACTGTGTGTGCTATGTGCTTGAAGCTGGACATGTTGCATGGAGATGTCACAGTGTACGCATGACAGCAGTAATGAGGGCTGTGTCTGATCATGTGTGATTCTCTGCCAGGGCTGTGCACCAGTCTCTTACTGCACCTCATTCACATTAGGAGAGAATGGAGAGTAGAGCATTGATTTTAATTGCACGTATTCAAGCAGTTTTGTTTTGTCAGTGTGTAGTCCCTCTGTAACCTTGGAATGTAGGTTTGTTAAGTCAGCTGCATCTGTTGCTGTCTCCTTTTCCCCATCAGTATTGCTCTTTGAAGCTGGCCTGGTTGAGACTTTTAGGTAAAAATACACTTGTCTTGTCAGCATAAATCAAAAAGAAATTGTGCTGCAAAACAGCATCCCTTTCCCTCTAGCTAGGAATAAGATGATTTTTTTCCATCTAGTCATTTTATTTAGCTTGTCACTGTTCATGTGGCAGTGTCAGCAAAGTAGCCGGTCACCTGTCTCCCCAGTCACGTCCTTCTGGGAGAGGACAGTCTCAGGCTGGGCTAGATACATAGTCCCTCCAGCATGCTTTGGTCTGCCCTTGGGTGTCCTGCCAATTGGACGTGCCCAGAATACCTCCATGGGGAAGTATCCTGATTAGAAGTCTGAAGCACCTCAGCAGGCTCCTTTCAGTGTGAAGGGACAGTGGTAATACTTGAAAATCCTTCCAGATATCTGGAAATCCTCACACTGCTCATCAGGATGAGGGTGCAGTACCTGCTAGTTTTGTCCACTTGTGTCTGTGAACTTATTTTTTCAGTCCAAACTTGTGACCAAAGGAGAGGGTTGGAGTGTAAACTGGTGGCTATATCACCATCAATAGACCAGTATAATATTTGCACAAATGCAAATATCATACCAGCCCACCTATCAATCTCATGCTCCATCTTAATGTGCTTAACGTGTGAACATAACTCCATCTTTTTAATCAGTAACTTCTTCACTCAACCCCAGACTATGACACTGACCTGCTGCTTAACCCTACTGTAAAAACCAGTAAGTCCAGGACATGCTGACAGGTGGTTTGCCAGGTGAAGTATGTTGATGATTACATGGTTCATTTCTGAAACCATATATTTACATAGGTGTAAAAAATAGCACTCCCAAAGTGTCAGTTATCAATATTTTTAATTATGTGTCTTGCGGCAGCATCAAGCAGTTTTCAGCAGAAAAACAAAAACACTTAAAACCCACTGCAGACTACCTGCCCAGCACCAAACAGACCAAGAGACATTAGGAATGTATTTTTCTCAGGTATAAGTGGAGCTCAAACCTGATCTGAAAGGACTATGACTGCACTTAACATTCATCAGGTCACCAGAAACATGAAATGCTAATGTTTGCTAACACTTTCCCCATAACAATTTTAAACCACGGTGACTTGTTTGTTAACAGCTTGTCCTACTGTCCCTACAGTAAGTGGCCAAATATCAATGAATGCTGCTTTAACAAAACACTGTATACAATGAAGTTTGCAATGCAGGTATCTTGGGATGACTATGTTAGACAAAGTAATCTCAACTCCTCCTTCACTTACGGTACTAGCTGTTTTTTTTTATTATTTGATTTGATTTGATTTGATTTATTCTTTCAAGCATGTAAAACAGTTGATATGACAACACACATGTAATTTCACACATATCCAACAAATGCTAATCCAATATCAATTTGCTTATACCTAGAACATGCTTGAATGGAGTAGGAAGAAGTCAGACTTATCCAGTCCTACCCCATGACATCATCTTACCATCATTGGTTTGCAAGCAGTATCTCTACATAAATAATTCTCTTCTACACCACACAAGTAATATACTAAAGAATTATTACAAAGTATTAACATTCATACACCACACCCACAAT
>NW_018127957.1:785315-785928 GCF_001952655.1 Monopterus albus
ACACTTAAGTTATTCCATAGTTTTACCCCACTTATGGAAATACAGAATCTTTTTTTGGTTGTACGTATAGCATGAATTTTTAAATTTAACTGACCCCTTAAATTGTATCCCCCTTCCCTTTCATTAAATAGTTTTTGAATTCCACCAGGTAATAAATTGTTCCTGGCTTTATACATAAACACAGCAGTCTTATATCCCACTAAATCAAAGAATTTTAACAATTTAGACTGTATGAAAGCTACATTGGTGTGATCCCTATATCCCATCTTATGCACAATTCTTATCGCTCTTTTTTGTGATATATACAATGGTTGAAGTGAGCTTTTGCATGTATTTTTGGAGGCACTTGACCACAGCATGGTCATCATCATGAAACAGAAAGTGTACAGCGTGATACACTGCTGTAATTATGAGCGATCACTGTGTCTCTGCTAATGCAACAGGAGAGAATGTTGTTACAAATGAATTCTCAGAAACCACATTTTTCTTTCAACATTATTTATCCTCTCCTCACATTATACAAAATTCTAATTTAAACACACACTAGTAAATGCATTGGTTATTTGATTTTTTTGTTATATAGTGAGATGATTCCTCAGTGTTTCCCTTTGTT
>NW_018127957.1:785941-811922 GCF_001952655.1 Monopterus albus
TCCTGCTTTCTGTCCCTCCTAGAGCCCATGCGTGCCTTGCGGGGTCTGACAGCCACTGAGATCCAGCCGCGGCAGTTGGTTCTTCAGTGGGAGCCCCTGGGCTACAACCTCACTCGCTGTCACACCTACACCTTGTCTCTGTGCTACCGCTACTCCATGCCGACAGGGGGCAGTGGTGGAAACAACGCCACTGTTCGTGAGTGCCTGTCCGTGGATCGTAACACTTCTCACTTCACCCTGAGGGACTTGCCGCCCTTCCGCTCAGTGCACATCCGGCTGGCCCTGGCCAACCCCGAAGGCAAGAAGGAGAGCAGAGAGGTCACCTTCCAAACTGAGGAAGACAGTGAGTCGGGGGGCTACATTTTACTGATGCCAGGATTTTTCAGTGCAGTTTTCAGATGTATTACATTGCAGGGCATGTTTTCCCCCTCTGTGCTGCATCATTACACAGAGCAGGGATGACTTGATGTATGCATTGAAGCTTTTTGTCACAGTAACTGAGCTCAGGCTTCACAACGTCTTGAATTTCTGTTTGTGCAGGCTTATTCATGCTCAGATAATTATTGTGCACTACTTACACAAATCCATGCCTTTAGTCATCCAGTACCAGCAAAAAAACACACATATTGCCTCACAAAATAAGCTGGATCAGCGTAACTAAATGGAAGTTCAGTACAGGCTGTGACTGGTAGCAACATGGTCAAATATTTTGCTTATCTTTGTATTAATGTGTTCGTGCTTACATCAGCAGATTAAACACATTCTAATGCAAATTTCCACAGTGGAAATACAGAGGGTCAACCACCCATTGTTACGAAGAATAAGCAAGAGTTTTCAGTGTAATTGAATGCCACTCTGGAATACTGTTGACCCAGTGAAGAGAGTGAGAAGGAATGATGACTATGATATGAGATTGGCAGAATTTTTTTAAATTGCACTATCGAAATGAATCTCTTAAAAAACATGCACGTTCAGCTTTACAGTAATATTTGAAAATAACAAGCATATGGTGAGATATGGAAAAATAACAGCCAGCATGATTAATTATCTACACCTACACATTGCTGTCTTGTAGGAGGAAATGCATTTGGATAAATGCGTTCAGACTGTAGACTGCTGTTATGATTTTAGTCTTTAGGGTTGACTGGTTAGAAAGTGACAAGTTAAAACACGTGATGGAAAAAAACAAACCGTGATAGTTCTCCCCCCACACACTTTTCTTGATATTTTGAATGTCAGCACCGATGGAGAGTTTTGCTTTTGAGCCACTGAATTGCCAGTCTGACAGCTTGACAGTCCCCAATCTTTCTGTCACAAGGAGAGCTGCCATCACCCTCACAGCTACAGTACAGTAATTGAGCTGTAGCCATTGACAGTTCTTCCTGCCCGTTTCCTGTTGGGCTCAGCAATCAAACACAGGTGTAGTGCTTTACTTACACTCTGTCTCTACTGCTTGGAGGAAGCCGATTCAGCTGTCAGGGATTCATTGGCATTAAAACATACGGTGATGCTCAAGCACTACATTCATTATTTCTTCTGTATGCACAGTAGCTGAAGCTAACTTGACCACAGTCTCTAGAAGGATTAGGGAAAATGAAAGCAACGGTAGTATTAGAATCCTATAACACAACACAAAATAGAATTAAGACAAAAAAGAAATTTATTAAAATACTGATCCAAAATATTGCATTTTGTGTGAAAAGTCCAACTTGCCATGAAACACAAGCAATCAGATAATCATACTGGTTAAAAAGAAATCTATACCTCAGCCAGATTGATCAGGAAGAGACAACAAAGGCAAACAGCAGGGGCGGAGGGAGCAAAGAAATGGCCAGGGCTTTTGAGACAGCCCAGCCGACCAGCACCCTCCACACACTGCCCATGTCACAAAAGAATTTAGTTTTAAACAGCAAATTGTTTTTTTTCCTATGATTGTTTGTAGAATGACACATGAAACCTTCATCCCCGTAAAATGTAATATAGTGATTATAACCTGTTTATTTTATTGTGTAATGGGGGCCACGTAACAAATTTATGCCTTGGGGCTCTGTGACAGTTTACAGGTGAAATCAACCCGCTTTACCAATCAAAGTGTGTTTACAGGTCTTAGGGTATACTGCTGCATATGAGAAAAAGGTTGTAAAAGGTGGTTTGTGTCTCCAGAGGAGCTTTGTGAAATCGGAGAAATAGTCATGCCAGCTGGGTCTGAAGACTAGAAATACAAAAATGAAAAGATCTGGGGGTGTGGAGTTAGAAAATAGTGAGCTTACAGATCTCTGTAGCCCACACCCCATCTCAGCTAGAGGCTAGCAGCTCAAGACTGCATTAGCTTCTGTACCTTCCACCACATTCCAACTTCAATCACTTACCAAGGATAATAGTGCAGTTCCTGATACTTCAAAATCTATTTGATTAAAATTCCTGTTACAAATAATTTAAGATTACTCTTTCGCACATAAACCTATTTGAACTTTCATTTTGTCACATGCTAATGCTAGAAGGCTATTATCGCCAAGTGTTACTACGGAGCACTACAGACAGCAGTTCACTGGGAACATGGGTGAGTATTTATTCTCAGAATTTAGTAAACTCAAAAACTAGTTGTACTCCTTTAAGAGGATGTATCTCATTAAGCCAAAATTGCAGAGAGCTGCTTAGGTAGTTCACAGGTTGCTTCTCTGTCAGTGAGGTGCTAAAGAAGAAAAACTGACTGTCATCCTCCAAGACACGGTGATCTGTTATCAGACTGTAGAATCCAGAATCTTAATTCACCCTGAGGGCTGGGAGCAGCCAGTCCACAGTTTCCTTTCATCACCTTCCCCCTGCTCTATCTCTCTGGTCACTCTTTTTCCTCCCCCTCCGTTCCTTCCTGGCCCTGTGCCTTTTCACTCTGTCAAAGGTGTCTTTAGCCCCTGGCATGCCTGCGCAAGAGTGCATTAACTGTAGACCCAAGAGGAGGGTTGGTTTCAGAGAAGGTTGTTTTTCTCTCCTGTTATAGTTCCCGGCGGCATCGCTCCAGAGACCCTGACTTTCACCCCGCTCGATGACATGATTTTCCTCAAGTGGGAGGAGCCTATAGAGCCCAATGGTCTCATTACACAGTATGAGGTAGGATACCTTATTAGTCATGCAACAAATCCACAGTCCACAATGATACAGCTGCCTTCGCATCAATCAGTAATCCTTTCCAGGTGTGGGGAGTTATTTTTCCCCAGCCAATATTTATTTTATTCATTCCTCTGCAGAATAATTACTCGAATTAAGGAAAAGTCTCTTCTGTATGATTTAAAGACTGTACTACTCCCCCTCTTTGAATTCCCCCAGCTTGTTTTTTCCCAGTTGTGGTAGCACACGTGATGTTGAGCCTCCAGAGTGCGGTGGGCCTGGTTCTTACAGCTCAGGGGCTTTAATGTACATGTTCATATGGTAATAAAGCTAAGACACAGGCTTCAGGCTGAAATTGCATGGGGGACAAAATTCTAATTACTTATTTACCTATGAGATGGGGGGTGGTGGTGTTAAATGATTCTAATTAATTATTGATGGCCCCATATCAACCGTAGATCTTTGTAGCATGGGCTTTGGAGTTTTTTTCTGTACTCTAGATATGAAGACCCACTCTGGTTTACAGCATGGTCACCTGATGGGGAGAGAAACTAGTAAAAAGTGAAGAACTAGATAGAAATTAAGTGGTGCTGTAACCTTTGTCCACATAAAGATCAAGTTCCCCTGCCTGTAACTGGGACCTGGGAAACCAGAGACCACCATGATAAGTTCTCCATCCATTTTGTTTAAAATTCCTCAGAGCGTAGTAGCAAAAAACTCCATGCTTCAGTTTCCTCTGGAATCAAGATGGCTGTGGTTGACTCTAACCTGGCTGTTGCTCGCATTGCATCAGAGGATATTTGCGTAAAGTTGATCGTTCCTCAGCTTTCCTCTGTAGCTTAGCTGGGACCTTTTTGTATCTTTCAAGCTCTGCAGGGGCTGCAGGGTGGCAAAGCTAGGTTGCCTTCACAATAAATGGCAGGTGTTGCTGGCCCAGCCTTTTGAATCTGTGTGTGTGAACAGATCATAATGTTATGGGAATGTATCTGTATGTGTGTGTGAGTGCTGTGCCAGCCACTGACTGAATTCAGTATTCCCCAGAAACTTTAGTTATTTCCCTCCAGTCTATTTGCTTTTCAATCTCATATCTGCTTGTTTTTGAAGCAGGTCCACAAAGCTCAGGGATAAGATGAAACATTTTGAACTCATGCGGACATGTTTTTACATCAGTTTGTGCTGTTGAGAACAGATTTGCATCTAATTGTATTTTTCCATTGACTTAGTAAGCAGTAGTTTCACCTCAGATATTCACTTTGTATTCTATTGAAACTGCAAGAGATATTAGAAATCTGTTTCTGTGTGTGTGTTGTGTCAAGTCCCAGTGTTAAACTTTATATATGTGCACAGACATTATAACTAAATACCTGCGGCACTAATGACATTTCCATCACCCTCAAATGTACTTCTTTTGTTATTAAGTAAATTTTAGCATGTTAAGCTGATCAAAAAAGTCAACATTGTACATGCTAAACATGTTAGCTTCATTATTATCAACATGTTCAGATTTATGTTAGCATGTTATTTAGCCTAAATACAGAGAGCTGTCAGCTATAGGGTCTTAGTTTTGTGTTTAATCCAGCTGCACCTTGTTCCTCTCTGTTCCAGATCAGCTACCAGAGTATTGAATCATCAGACCCCAGCATTAATGTGCCGGGTCCTCGACGTACAGTGTCCAAACTGAGGAATGAGACCTACCACATGTTCTCTGGCCTGCATCCCGGAACCACCTACCTGGTGTCAGTCCGTGCCCGGACCGCCAAGGGGTTTGGCCAGACGGCACTTACTGAGATCACCACCAACATCTCTGGTGAGAACTTGCTCTGACTGCAGAAACTGCTGTGGTTGGGGAAATTGTAATATCTGTGTGTGAGTGTATAGTTGTGTTGGGGTAGAATAAGGTCAAAATATGGTCTTGAATTGTTCAGTAATTGCACATTGTTCTCATATGCTGACAAT
Organism: Monopterus albus; assembly: GCF_001952655.1. Classification (NCBI taxonomy): domain Eukaryota; kingdom Metazoa; phylum Chordata; class Actinopteri; order Synbranchiformes; family Synbranchidae; genus Monopterus; species Monopterus albus. The sequence goes on from NW_018127957.1 coordinate 791,003, forward strand.
TTAGGCCAGTGATGCAGAGTCAGTCATTGTGATAACACTTTCTTCCCCAACAGAAAGTGTGTTCTTACTCAAAGCATTTACAGCCTATAGCAAAGAAGACTGACAGTGTGTTGTTAGCAGTATTTGTGTCTTGTGAATCTGTCTTTAAGTAACTGTAATTCCCTCCTTTTGAAGTGTCGTTGATTAACATAAGCATAGTCTTTTAGATTATACAAACCGTCCTCGTTTTCTTTTAACCAGACTGCTTTTCCACCTGCATTTGTTTGATTCAGGCCTGAGTTACAGGGACCTACTGTACAGTACAAAGGTTCAGCTTGAATGGTTTGCATAAAAATAACGTTGTTCAGCCAGCAGTGGCACACAATGAGTCTGTGTTTACCATTCAAAGAAAACAGCAGCTGAGAAATGAGAGATACAGTGTGAATGAAAAGGTTACCAGTATGTATCTTGAGATAGGTCTAGAAAAACATCCGTGGGTAATGTGCAAACTCTCTTCTACAAAAGGAGATCTGTACTGTTTCTCCAGTTGTGTTTATTCTGATTAAACATCATATGCTATTGTAATGTTTTCCTATAGGGAGTGTGTGAAGGATAAAGATTTTGTTCAGGACTCCATATAGATACAGTGAAAAACAGGTACACAGGCATCACTTTCTTTATTTTTAGAGACACGTTGGTATAAATTGAAGTAGCTGCTGTTTCAAGCCTTTTTCTTTGGTGCTGTTCACAAGCCTTAAACAACCTATGTTTATATTAATCTGTCAAGGAGTTCAAGTAGCTATATGAACTTTCCACCCTCAGAAGCTATTGTGTAGTGTATTTACTGTAGGCAAGACACTTGAGCTTGCTTAGAGCTGCACAGGTGTAATATAAGGCACTGTACTGGGCTATGCAGGAACTAGATGACCCTGAAGTATATATTGCTAATCCAAAACATAGAATCTGATTTACGTTTTTTTTTAAAGTACAGGTTAATATCCATACACTATCCATACCACTTATTCCTGAATAGGGTTGGGGGGGTCCAATCCCAGCTGACATTGGGCAAGAGGCAGGGTTCACCCTGGACAGGTCACCAGTCTATCACAGGGCTAGGAGAGATATTAACCCTACAGGTTAATATGTTATAAAAAATCAATAATATGATTAAAATGCCTTTGTGTTGCAGAGGATCTACTAATCTTAGATTAAGAATGAATCTCTGGAGTTGTTTGTTTGTTCTGACTCCACATGTAAATAATGCAGCCGGTTCACCATACCTTCTTATTATCTAGATAGAGTGTAAGCTGCAGTATCCTATGCCCTCTTCAGGCTGTGCTGGTAGCAAGTATAAAAGTATAATGTTGCACTTAGTTTTTCCATAATTCATGTTGGATTCAGCCACCCAACATGCACTATCTGAAACCCTCCTTGACACAACTGTGTATACTGTAGATCTCAGCTGCTGTGCGCAAGCATGTGTGTGTTCTTGGAATAACAGGGTACACAGAAAGATTTTTACATTAAGCATTAATGCTCTTCCTCTGAAGCAGAAACATTTCCACTACCATGCCGGAGTCTTTTGGTATCAGCTCATCTGTTGTACCAGGATAGCCATTTGTTTCACTGCATACTCCAGCTAATTCACTCCCTGTAGTAAACAGAGATGGGAACACTCGACCTCATTGTCCCCAGAGCTTCGCTGAGGTTGTGCAGCTTTGCAATCTGTCCTAATTATATTATAAGGGCCTCTTGTTTTCTCTGTGGTTGGCTGCTGTTTCTAGTCAACATCAGTCAATGGCGCTGTGTGGGAGGCCTCCACACACCACAGTATACTGGGAACACACACGGGTATTGAATTAAGACAGTACACTGTATCTTTTCATCTTCTGTATAAGTGGGAAAATCATTAAATGTTCAAGCAGGAGTGCAGCTACATTAGTTTTCATATTCTCACATCTGAACAAAACATTTTTGATCTTTCCCCCAAACTGCAAAACTTGAATACTTAAAATGATTCTAGTTTTATTACACACTATTTCAACATTTTTGACTGTCTTAGCTGTTGTTTGTGGATTACCTACTTCAATTGTTTTCCCAGCTCCGGTGTTTGACTATGAGGACATCCCCTCTCCACTGAGTGAGTCGGAGAGCACCATCACCGTGCTGCTGCGCCCTGCGCTGGGGAGAGGGGCTCCTGTCAGGTATGACCTACGCCCACTTGACTGCTACACCGGTGTTCATTCAGGGCGCTTTGACTCTGTGATATTTATAACTGCCCCAAAAATAGTATACAATACCACCCCCCCCCAAAAAAGTTGACTATTATCCATCTGTTTAGTTTGAACTCCGATAGAATTGGAATGACACCACATGGCAACAAATCATATCTTTACTGGGTGACAACTGCGTCATTGTAACAAGCATTACACTCAAATTTCAGTCAAAAAGGAGCAGTGGCTTTTCAGAAATACTGAAAAGGGTAGAATCCATTTTTTTCGTTGAAGATACAGTAATGCGTATGTTGTGAAATTCTTTAAATGCAAACTATACAGCAGCTAATGAAACGTAGTCTTCTTTTTACATTTGAAAAAAACTATGAAATGGCATACAATATATTTACTGTAGATTATATATTCTGTATATATACATATAAAGTGTGTAGTGTAATGTAGTTTGATTAGCTTAAATAGTACTCACTGTCCGTCACCAGTGCTTACCAGGTGGTGGTGGTTGAAGAGGATGGTTCTCGTCAGGTGAGGAGGAGGGAGCTGGGCACAGTTGACTGTTTCCCCACTCCAAACTCACACAGTGAGGCTCAGGCCAAAGGCGCCCCACATTACTACACGGCCGAGCTGGCTCCCTCCAGTCTGCCCGAGGCCACCCCCTTCACTGTGGGTGACAACCACACCTACAACGGCTACTGGAACAGCCCTTTAGACCCCACCAAGAACTACCTCATCTACTTTCAGGCCACCAGCAACTTCAGAGGGGTAAGAACTGTTAAGAAGTCTCAGAAGGCTTTTGTCTCTGGAGCTCAGATATGCTGCTTTTGTGTTTTAGCAGCCTTGACAGTCAATTTAGATTTATTTAGTACCAAATGTGGTGATGTAATGTATTTTTAGTATGTCTTGGGGTTGACCGTTTCCCACCGGTAAATTTTGAACTTGTTAATGTTGTATCATTTCTCAGTGAAACTAAAAAAGGCAAGCGATGAGCTTTCTTCTCCATAAAAACATCATACCAGCAAAGTGCCCTATTGAAGCTTAGCAGCTTTTCACTGATAATTACTTCTAGAATATAATGTGCATTACTGCAGTTTTTTTTAATCATCAACTTATCTGTTTCTATCATATTTAAGCTCTTTAAAAATGTTTTAAAATCTTTTTTCTTCAGGGAAAATCAACCACTGCCTCTCAGACTTAAAAAGATCTGAAAAGACACTCAATTGGAAAAGTCACTGAAGCATTATTAAGTAATATCCTCGCTGGCATGCACAGAAGCAGTGGAAGTAAATGCAATTTAAATCAGCCACATAGTGTAAGGGCACATGTGGGGCTTATGTGTCTGCAGGTTCTCGTCTGTACTCCCCAAAGGCTGCAGCTAATTTCTTCTGTGTGGTCCAGGATGGGCCTGCAGAGCTGATCTGAAATCAGCAGCCAGCTTTTCCAATCATGGAGAGCCCATTGTGAAGATTCTCTTCTATAACCAAATTAAAAGCTCTGTTGGCGCCGCAGTCAGCACAACAAACTGAATATTATCATTCATGTTGATGGTTTTCTTTTTTGTCCTGCAAACATATTCATCTATTTTCTAAACGATAGTTGTGTTTAGGAGAAATTGGCTCCTCAGGAATGAAGAAAAAACTCATTATTTTGACAATTACCCTGGATGAATTAGATGTACGGGGCTTACTGTGGACCATGAGCTGCCATTGAATTGAAACATTAATTGCTTTGGCAGATATGCCTTCAGTGGGGCTTGAAAGATGCATGATTGTTGCTGCTTGTTTCTTGTAAAACACACAAACAGGAAACAAAAACACTTTATTCCAAGCCTTTTTTCTCTCTGTCATGTCTGTAGGAGTCACTTGACTCTGTGGAAATATCTAGATTACTGCAACTAAAGGTGAAAATAACAACATGCTGATATTTTTCCTGGTAGACGTCTGTTGTTTTTATCGTTATTCGGCATCTGGGAAGTGGATAAATTGGCTTGTGGCTTAAGTAGGTTGGTTGGGCTCTGATCTGGTTTTGATCTGCATGTTGTCAAAATGCTCATATCTGTAAAATCTAATATCAACTATTTTTCTTTTTATTAGCAAAGAGTAAAGTACAAAAAAATCGGGTTCTTTTTTATCCACTGCTGATCACCACCTTCACTATTTTAAAAGAAAATGGCACCAGTAACATTTTGATATTTGTAGCTAATCAACACCTAAGCTCAAGCAGCTTGAGAAAATAAGGTGTGCACAAATCCAAGACTGATTATTTCATTGTAGTTGAAACATTTGATCAACTTTTCATAGTTGTTTATCTTATTTATTAATTTGTGCTTCTGCATATTAAAAAACAAAATGTGATTACATATCTCAACTGAATGAATGAGTTTTTGTTATTTTACTTACCACAATGGATAGCTGAACCTGAGTAGACTGTAAGGGTTTAGAAACCATTCATTTTTAGATCTAAGAGCTAAAGCTTTGATAAAATGCTTTTGAAGCTATAACAATCTATTTTTATGGGCATTGGTGTTGCTGTTCTAAAAGGCCAAAAGTCCTCCTTGACAGAGGACAGGATGACACATGATGTACTACCTGCCGTTGCTTTTAATAACCCCTGGGCAGGAGTAAATAAGACTTAGATATCAATGTAAAAGAGAGAAGACAAGAGAATCCACTTGAAGCAGATTCCAATTAAAGAAGGTAATTTGACAACCACTTTAGGTGAAAGGAGTTTCACTCCAGTCTCGGGATGCAGATTAGCATAATTACCTCTAAAGGTTTATGATTTAATTTACTTAAATCTTAATTTGGTAAAATGCCCCTCTTTCTCCAGGACACAGGTGGCTGGGGGGTGTCAGAGTCGATCAGTGGGCCCAGGTGCGGGGCTTCACTTGGTGTCATTCACCTGGAAATTTCAGTTATTTCCCCACATAGCAAAGGTCAGGGTGACATACAGCCACTGGTGTTGAAAGTTTTAGACTTATGGATTTCAACAGCCTGGCTCATCATTAAGTTGCATTGTGGGTTTTTTTTACCATGCTAATCTTTGTGACTTCATGGTACCAAGCCAAACAAATTAACTGAGCCTTTTCTTTCACTCATAGGAGACGAGAATAAACTGCATCCGGATTGCTCGCAAAGGTAACACCTTCTTTTATTTTTCAATTATTAAGGTAATTGCTACATGTAAGTTATGATTAAATCAGTATACTTCATTGATGGCTTTGACATGTTGAAGTCTGAAGTTTAATTACACTTAGGCTGAAGTCATTAAACTGCTTTTTTTTATCTGCTCCACAAATGTCATGTTAGCAAACTCTCATTTTGGCAAGTCAGTTACAACATGTACTTTATGCATGAGTAATTTTTCCCACTGTTGTTTATAGATCAATTATTTCACTTATAATTCACTATATCACAATTCCAGTGGGTCAGAAGTTTACATACACTCAGTTGACTGGGCCTTTACACAGCCTGGAAAAGTCCAGAAAATGATGTCATATCAGAAGCTTCTGATAGGCTACTTGACTACCTTCAAACTCAGTACCTCAGTTTGACATCATGGGAAACTCAAAAGACTTAAGAAAAAAAATGTGGACAAGTCTGGTTCATCCTTGGGAGCAGTTTCCAAACACCTGAAGGTTCCATGTTCATCTGTACAAACAATACTACACATATACAGTATAAACACCATGGGACAACGCAGCCATCATACCGCTCAGAAAGGAGACGTCTTCTGTCTCCAAGACCGCCATAAAAAAGACAGACTACAGTTTGCAGCTGCATATGGGGACAAAGATCTGGTCTGATGAACCAGGAAGGTTTCACTCTTTGGCCACAATGACCATCGTTATGTCTGGAGGATAAAGGGGGAGGCTGGCAAGCTGAAGAACACCATCCCAACCATGAAGCATGGAGGTGGCAGCATCATGTTGTGGAGGTGCTTTGCTGCAGGAGGGACTGGGGTACTTCACAAAATAGATGGAATCATCACGAAGGAAAATTATATGGATATACTGAAGCAGCATCTGAAGACATCAGCCAGGAAGTTAAAGCTTGGTCCCAAATGGGTCTTGTCCAAATGGACAATGATCCCAAGCAGACCTCCATAGTCGTGGTTAAATGTCAGGAGTTGTGAAAAACTGACTTTAAATGTATTTGGCTAAGGTGGATGGAAGCTTCTGACTTCAACTGTATTTTCTGCCCTGTCTTTCTGCTTTTACACTGTGAGCTACCTTGTTGGATTGCTGTATTGTTTTACAGCACACAGACAGGTGGTCCACAGCATAAAACAAGAAGATGGTGCTGTTCTTTTAGTGCAGCTGGAGCTGCAGTTTTATGGCAGCTGCAAATAATAGGAAGTAAAAATTACAGAGAGACAAAGAGAGACCAGATGTTCTGTTTCAGTGAGAAAACCACATTCAGAATTACACTGACATTTGACATAATGCAAATTATGAGAACATTTAGGGAAAAATTAATTTAAGAGGGATAGTTGGTGGATCTTAATACTGAAGTAACCAAGTGAGAATGAGCTGTAGGTTATTTATATATCAGCAAATAATCCTTGTTGAACTTTGGTTAAGTTCATGAAGATTTAAACTTTACCACTCATTTAACTTCAAAAATATGATAGGAAACTCCAGTTTCACTTTTTTTTTAGAAATACTAAACAGAAATGCTACAGTGAATAGGGGATTTCAAACGGTAGTGGAATTGCAACTGCACTAGCACAAAGGTAACATTGGGACTTTGTATATCACTAAAGGTATTTTCTAGCCAAAACTATGCATGAATATTTGCATTCCTGTTGCATTCACAGCGAATGAGACTTACACACACTGGACATATGATGTGTGTCATTTTAATGGTGAAAATATTCAATTGATGTTCAGCTGAGCTCATTATCATTGTGCTGGAAGACACTGTTGACTGCTTTCTTGAGTCAACTTAATTGTAAACTGTAAACTGATCGCTGATATATTATAAGGACTTGGATACAGGATTCCAAGATGGCAGCCAGTCCCTTGGTTGAAAATTGCTTGCTGAGTATATATTATTTCTGGTGTCCAGCTTTGTTGTTGTGGTAGCACTGCAAGTGGTCAGTTGGGAAAAACTGGCAGCAAGACTGTGGCGAAACTGTGTCCGGTTCTCTTAACAAATCAATTAAAATGATACGAGTTGCTCGGCTTTTGTTTTTGGTTGCTCAAGGTGCGCTCTCCAGTGGTCAGTTACACATGCTGTTTCAAACAGAACTCGTACTATTAAATGATACTTTCAGGATCACTCAAGTATCATAACTTTACACACTGATATTTCACTCATCAGCTTCATTGTTGAGATGTGAGGTCAGCTCTGTAGTTGAGTAAATACATGAGCAAACAGAAATCTTGCCAACAAGTCTCAACCACTTCTGAGATGACTTTATAGCAATGTATCCTGTTGTTTTTGGTTATACTGGGAACCTGGGCAATATCTGCCTGCTCATGTGGTGGCCCCATGGGCTCCTTTGTTAAGATACAGTATGTATGTCTTACAGTGTTGTATTGCCATGTCTCAGCAATTAAGCTGCAACATAAATGTTTTCCTTAACTGTTGTAATGAGAGTGTGAAACTAAGAAGCAGGTTATATAAAACTAGAATTCTAAATATGTGACCATAATAGCAATAAGAGTGGGGTGAGACAGAAACTACCACTTGTCTTTTATTTCACTAATGTAATGTGGATTAAGTAAAAGAGATTCTCTAGGTAATCATAATCACTGGGACTTTTTTAGGTTATAGTTTTTTCAGCTATGCAGCACAGTGTCTGTCAGAGACTTTGACAGTCATGCTGGATCAGGCTGGCACTTAGTGGATTTGACATGGACTTAGTGTTGTTTTGGATGCTGCAGAGAGGAAGCCCCCTGTGCCAATGTCCCTCAGCAGAGGCACCAGCGGAAAGGTGAAAGCAAATATGCATCCATGTTCTCACTCTTTTGGTCTTGTATCACTGACATTTTGGCAAACCCCTTTTGGGCTCTGGAGACTTTGAAATTCAGAATGCAGTGCAAGAGGAAGTGACCAGGAGTGTTTGCTTGAGATACAAACACAGGTTCAAACAGTCGGTGAGAGGGAGACAGACAGTGAGTAAAATAGAGTCGTTGATTTCGCTCCCTGAACACTTTTATTTTTATCTGAAGTGTGATGACATCAAAGAATCCTGCCTTACTATTGTCTGCCAGGATGTCATGAAACGGGAGGAGGCGGGTTGCAAGCACATTTATAGGAACTACTTTTTTTACTGTAGTTGTACATATGCAGCAGTGGCATGCAGGCCCAGAGGACATGCCAATGTTACTCCTGTTTCCTCAGAGGTGGCACACAGGTCCTGGCTGCTTTTCATTTCCTACACACAGATGCTGCCAGCTGTGTTCACCTGGGCAGCTGGCCAAGCCACCGCAGGGTGGACAAGTGTTACTTTCTTCTGTGCACAACCTGGGCACTTAAAAAAACATTTTTTCTTGTTGTCTTTATCCTCAGTTGATTTATAGCCAACATTGGCTGATATTAAAGAACAATGAGAACATGTTCATTATGAATCAAATTGGCTTCAGAGATTCCTCATTCTGCTGCTACAAGCCTTTATTCATATTATCACAGTCAACAAAAAAGCATCAAATTCACTTATAGCTTTTGCTGCATTTGGAAAACGTCATACCATAGCATCATACTGTAAATTCTCAAGTAGTTTCTTTGTACTTTTTTGTAGAGAGGTCCATTTCAACTTACTTATACATATCCATCCGTCTGATCTAAACCACTTATCTGGGGTCAGGTCACAGGAGCAGCAGGGCGTTCCAGTCATCCCTCTCCTCAGCAACGTTCTCCAGTTCCTCAGACTAGATGGCACTCCTCGGTGTGGGATGTCATGGTTCACTCAGTCAGGTTGTTTCTCTTTTGACTTTTTTTTTTTGCTTATTTGTGTCATGTTAACAGGACAGTTAAGACCGCAAACTTTATTTATGACCGGGCGACTTTGTTACTGCTGAGAGAGTGCAGTCTTTTTGGAGATTTTGACCCAAGCATGTTGGCCTCATATCCAGAGCTAACATGCTATATCAACATGATGCCAGGCTGACGTCCTGCAGAGAGCTCTTCCAATAACAACAAACTGGAGACAAGGCAGACAGGGGGAGTCGAACGGAGGCTACAAAAGGAAATAAAACACTGGACCAATGTTACTGGAGACAAGGCAGACAGGGGGAGTCGAACGGAGGCTACAAAAGGAAATAAAACACTGGACCAATGTTACAGTAACATTGGAAATGCTTTCTCAGCTGAACCAAAGCCTCATTTTGGTAGATCTGACCACCTAGCAGTCTGGCTCAAACCTGCTTACACCAAACAACTCAAGGCGAAACCAGTCTCAGTGAGTCTCTAGTTAGAATGGGAGGGCGGGTGTACTCACAATCAGCACAGGCTCACCACAGGGCTGCTGTGTCTCAGTCCCAGACTCTTCACTCTGTATACTTACGATGGTGTCTCCAACCAGGACAACACCACCATCATTAAATATGCTGATGACACCACCATTCTGGGCCTCATCAAGGGGGGAGATGAGTCGGGTTACAGAAGCTTGGTGAACGACATTCTTGTTTATGGAAAGGAGAATGACATCCTCAACATAAACAAGACAAAAGAAATCGTAGACTTCAGGAAGAACCCCTCCCCTCTGCTGCCTCTGACCATCAAAGGGACTGAGGTGGGGAGGGCTGACAGCCACAAGTTCCTGGGCCTACAGGTGGCATCTGATCTGAGCTGGTCACTGAACACAGCTGCCACAGTGAAGAAACCCCGCAGCAGTTGTACTTCATCAGGCAGCTTCAGAAAAGCTGGGTTGAACCATCGCCCTCTCACCCATGCTGTTAGAGGACTGGTACAGAGCATCCTCACTATTGGCATCACAGTTTGGTATGGTAATAACACACAGGCAGAGAGGAAGGCTTTTCAAAGGGTCATAAAGACTCCTGTCGTACCCGGTACTTTTAACCACGCTGACTCTGAGAGACGAAGCAGTCCAAGTAACTTCAAAACAGACATTTCTAATACATCAAGTATCCAACCAATATCTATCTGACTAAAAATACCTAACACTGCAGAGAGGATCACTGGGACTGACCTGCCTGCTATGGACACAATATACACACAGCGCTGCCGTAAAAGGGCAGAGAACATAATCAGAGATCCACGTCACCCAGCTCACACTCTGCTCATACACAAAAATTGCACCTACAACCTCAGGCAGGGCGGACAATATCATCACACACAGAACTAGACTTTACAACAGCTTTTTCCCTGCCTCAGTAAGACTGATGGCAAATACGAAAATGTGAGAATATATGTGCAATAACTCCTTACTAGACATGTGCAATAACCCCTCACTACCTCACCAAGCGTAATGACATATCCAATTCCACCATGTGAATTACTAAGTGCGATGTTTGAAGTTCACTGTGGGAAATACTGTTACCCTATATTTGTGTGTATTGTGTTTTAATACTTTAATAATGTAACATTTTTATTCTAAGACTACAGTAAGTGTTCTTTCTGGCTTTTGGCTCCTTACCCAACTCCAAAGGAGAGCTGCATAAGAATTCCTATATGTCTAGACCAGGGGTGCCCACACTTTTTCACCTTGCAAGGTACTTTTCAAATGACCAAGTCAAAATGATCGACCTACAGTTAAAATACTAAACATATATTTATTTATATATGGAGTATACCTTATGTAAACACAATATACGTTGGCGCACCTTGCATAACTGCATGAACCTTAAGGCACACTACAGTTCAGTACTTTTTTGGTCATTAGTTTACTCTGATGACTTGCACTGAATGGAATCATCCAAATGGTCATCAGTCATGGTGGAGCAGTATTTGGACTTAATAATCTCCATGTGAGAAAATGCTGACACATAAATAAGTAGAGCCAAATAATACAGTCAATGGCACATTTCCTCATGTTTGGGTACTTTTCCTCTGTAAGTTCCAAAACAGACCATTAGCCCTGGACTTCAGCTGAATGTCAGTCTATAGTGTCAATGTCTCATCCTCCACTCCAGACCAGTTCAGGTGAAACAGCGTTGCAATTTTTGATGCGAGTGAATCAACCTCAATATCTTCCCTAAATGGGCAGCACATAAATGTAGAGACTGGATCGAGTGAGGCAAAGTCTTGAAAGCGTTTGTCAAACTATGACCGACAATTGTCAATCTGCTTTGTGTAGCGTGCAATGTCAAGTTGCGCACATGCTTTCCATTGCATCTCCAGCTCTGATGCGAGGTTTTGGAAGTTCCGCAAAATGTTGCATTTTTCATTTGAAAGCATTAACTAAGCTCATTACATTGACACAAGATCTACTGACACTACCTTTGCGATCGACATATTGGGCAGCCCTGGCCTAGACTGTCTGTTTATGCATAAATTGTTATGTCTGTTCGGACACGGAGGAGAGCGAGTAAAGAGAGGCAGACCCAGGTAGCTGACTTCGGTGCAAGCAGTGCTAAATTTATTTACAGTGTAGTGAAAAAAAGAGTTCACATGATACAGGCAAGTGTAGAATGAGGGGAGTAACCGGGTGTCGATCAGCAGCTGAGAAACCAGTTTGTGGTGAGATGGATGGGAGAAGGCTGGGCTACGGACACTGGGGTCACTCCTGAGCTGGTCAACGGAGAGACGGTGGTGGCTATGGAGAAAGAAGGCAGGAGTTTGTACAGATGAGACAAGGAGACTGTGTTCCGACCTGAAATGGTGGCGACTGGAAGGGCAGAGGAGGTCCAGGGTCCGGTGGAACATAGACTGCTAAACTGAAAGCTATGCCTTCAGGCTCAACTCTATCTTTGCGTTCTGGCACAGCATTGCTGCTGATGCTGCACCAATCAACCTGTTAGTCTCATGGTTCAGTTTACTCTCACTCATGAACAAGACCCCACGATACATTAACTCAAAGTTGTTTCTTCTTACATGCGATATAAACGATGGCATAGGGCCCCGAAACCATGTCTCATGCGCTCTTCTTTTTTTTTTATTGTTGAGGAACAAGCTCCTAGTCTAGTCATTAGTCCAGTGCAGCATGTCCTGGTCAGGTTTAGTGCATTTAGGGAAGTGTGATCACCACAGACAGCTACTTGAATTACACAAATCCCCTGTTGTGCTGCAAACTTTGTACTGGCATCTGTTGGTTGATCAGGCTCCTGGTGTCACTGTGAGCTTTCTGGTTTCACTTTATATATCCACATACTGTATAACTACATTGCAGAGTTCTTCTCGATAAGCCTACATGAAAACAGTTTTTGCACAGTAGGCCAACATTTCTGCTGTCAATCAGCCTCATGAAGACCTTATCCTAAGCCTCTGGAATGAAGTGTGGAGACCTCTTCTTGCTTTGGATAATGTTATCAGGCTTTTTCTGTCATATTTGATTCAGTTTGCCTTGAGTAATGCTAGCTAATTGTCTCCTAAAATCTAAAGGTGGACAATATAATCTCAAATACAGTAACAGCATCTATGAGGCTGTGTGGATTGAACCAAATTGATCAAGACAAGAAATGTCAGGGCCAGGGCTAGATAAATTGCAGACCGAAGCAAGAAAATGACAGATTTTGATGAAATATGTACCCCACTGTCTTTCTTCTTGCTCTCTCATTCCTGCATTTCTCTGCATGACCACTGCTGGAATTTCTGGTGCAGTAAAATTTGCAGTGATAGCCAATTTCTAAATATGGCTCTAAAAGCAGAATGACTCACCCAGCATGATTTGTGTGATTACGGCAAGACTGTCAGGCTGTATTGTTTGCCAGAAGCTATATTCACCACCAATCCACAGCTCATCAAGCCAAACTGAGCATTCTGCCTCACTGTAAAGACTTTTTTCCTCAGACAAAAGGAAATAACTCCCCCATGTTGTTGTTAAAATAGAGAGATGTTGTCCACTTGGGCTGTAAACAAATGCTGTCCTGGGACCTTTTCATTGTATCACTCTGCTTTAATTTTACTCCCTGTCTTTCTTGTTTTCACATCAGTGAGATGGCTTATTAATGAAAAGCAGAAGTATAATAATTCATTCATGCCTAATAGCAGTTTTTCACCTTTGGATAAAAACACAACAGGGAGTACGGATGATTCTTAGAGAAGATTACATTCTCTTGGCTAGCTGAGATGGCAATGCAGAAAGAAAGGAACCAAGACTGTGACATAAGGGTAGGAGGGAAATAGCTGCCTGAACGTTTGGTAATATAACCAGAGCATTGTTCCTTCCAGGCTAAACATTAGCTCCCCTTGTAGATACTCCCGTTGCTGATGTCAGTACACTGAATGTGTTCAAACCCTTTCTGAGACAAAGCGTTAGACACACAACATGTAGGCTCCGTCCAAAAACTGTGAAATGTATGCACTATATAAAGCCATGAAAACTTCCCACAATGGAACAAACAACACTCTCTTGCCTTCATGGCAATTTGAATATGTGAAAATTACAATTGTAGTAGACTACCACTGCCCACGATGCTGCAGAATAATGAATCATACGTGTGTGAAGTCTCACCTGACCGTGCTGTTGACTCTAAAGTAACTACTGAGTTGTTACTTCTATAGTTTTGTCCTTTAGTAGCATCTACTTCTGCTGATTCTACTAAAAAGTCCCAGCAAGGGAAGAATATATTTTAATAAAGAGGTATGATAACAAAATGAATTATATTCTTAGTTACTGTGTTTATGCTCTAGCATGAGAGGGACATTAGCCAATACAAGACACACATACTGTAATCATTAAGGCAGCTGTTAGCTTCAGGTATGAAAGGTACAACAGAGAGAAATAAGTTTGCCGATGTGAATGAATCAGCATTGCAGTTTGCTGCTGTACCATCACTTTATTGTCATTTTTTTGTCGTGATTATTTCAGTTTTGTTCAGATATTATTCTTATTAACATACACAGGTGCCAGAGATTTTCATTAGTCACAATCCTGAATTCTGAGGTAGGAGTCAGAGTCGAGTCCCCAAAACCTTTAGTCTTGTACTTCACTGTTTCCATTGTAATATGAGTGGTTTCTCATTGTGAATTGTATCCAGTATATTAACTCATAAGAGTTTCCAGCTGGAAAATACTGTGTCTCTCATCTAACTTGTCTCTTGTTGAATTCTGTCAAATTGCAAATAAAATTGAAAACTGTATCAAAACACACTTTTTTTCCCAGGGAAACTCGAAGCACACAGTGTAAAATTTTACATACAGTAGGACTACTAGCTGTTTGCAGCCATGTGATACAATATGATCAGTAACATTATAAGGTTTTCAGCTTAGCAAATACCTATTCGCCAGAATGGTCACACTAAACTGAGGTTAACTTAGCTCCCTCTAATTTATGGGCTATCTGAACAATTAAAACCAAAGCCACTTGCACGGTTAGATGAAAACCTCCACTTCCTCACTGTTTTGTGCCATAAATCAATCAAAGCATGCAGCTGATTTCCTGACAAAGCAGACCTACAGGATCAATACTAACACAGTTTGCCAGTCTTCTTGGCAGTCATTTTGTTACTTTATGGTAATTGTCCTCAAAGGTGGCACCGATGTACTGACATTCAACCACTACTTGTTGTGTTTTTTTTGTGTGTGTGTTTTTTTATTATTACAACTGAATAAGCAGTGAGACTTGCTGCCTTTGTGTAAGCCAGAGGTGAGTCTTCCTCTTTCTCCTATCCTTCTTGACAACTCTGTCGTACATGTCCAGCTGCCTGTAAGGACTCGAAGCGGGCTCTGGAGGTGTCCCAGCATGCAGAGGACATGGGTCTGATCCTCGGGGCCTGTGCCGGCGGTCTGGTGGTCCTCGTTCTGCTTCTGGGGGCCATCGTCATCATCATCAAGAAAGGGTGAGTGACTGGGAAAATGTTTGTGCCAACCGGCCAGTCTTCTCACAGTCAATCATACAGTCTTACTGTTCCTGTGTAACCCATCCAAAAAAGTAAATTTATCTCTATTCCACATGGCAGCCAGGGTCTCTTGAGGAAAGCATTAGGCAATGAGAGTGAATTACTGCCAGAGTTAGATGAACGGTAGAGCATTAATCCTGACTGCTCTCACTGCTGCCTCAGCCAAGCTTTTGTGTTTCATCTCATCTTTTAATTTCAAGGTTTGCATGTTGGCTGAGCACATTCAAATGCAGCCTGCTCGCACTGGAATCATTGGCTGCTCTCCACCTGCAAATTACCTCTGTCACCGATCGCACCTGCAGTGTATTCTTCCTTCGCTCGCTGGGCGATGGTGGAACACTCATCTGAGTGTGAAATATTTCATCAAGGGGCATGTTATTCCATTGCCCACTCAATTACATGAGGCGAGCAGCTGTGAGGTGCCAGTGGATGGGCTAGTAATTGGTTAGCAAGGATGTTTTTACTTTTTTTGGAGAGAGGAACTCCTCCGCCCCAAGGGATGTTATCACAGAGAATAGAAAAAGAAAGAATGGGGATGTCTGGAAGAAGCCAGTGACTGATAAGATTCAGCAGGCCAATCTAACAGGCAAAATAGAAGCTAGATAGTCACATGGGGGCAACAGGAGCAGATGTGTTTATGTTTAGCCACAAGATATTGTCAATGCATGCACAAAGTTAGACTCTATATATTAATGTGTTTTGGTTCTGTAATCAAAAGGGGAATCTGAAGTCCTGTGCACAGCAGCAAATTCAGTAGGATGCTCACAGGGCAGAAAATGGGAAACGACACGAAAAGGCTTTCTGCACACCAGAATTCAGCTTTGTACCAGCTTCAAAGTTTGGGATATTTATTTAAACGCTTTTTGCAAGTAGAGGAACACATTTTTAAGTTTTGGAGTTCCTTCTGTATACAGTATATACAGTATAAATATACAGTATCTTAATACCGGACACAGAATGTCTGCGTCCATCTTGACAAAGATTAATGCACTGTGTCAACAGTTGACTAAGAGGCGAAAGCAGCGGAAGTGTCAGAGAAACTGTAAGCGATGAAATCACTTGTAATTTTACATTCAAACAAGAAATGAAATCAATGCAACAGCACCAGATGTCGTCTTTTTTGTTCCATCCTTCAAAGACCTGGCACCAACATTACCCACAATGAAACTTTACTGTCAAGGTTGGAGATTTATGTGTGTTGTACTTGTAGCAGTTCATGTACTCTAGCCTTGAACTGCCAGTCTCAAGCAGAGGTGAGGACTGGACTACATACAGTAAATCTTATAAATTTACTTTGTCTCCAGATCCCCAGATCTTTTACTTTTCAAATTTATGACATCTCTTGAGATACATTTTCAGACAAAAGGCTTTCTGCAATGTTTACAGTAGTACTGTACACCCCAACACCTGGAATGTGTATACTTGGTTCCCTTTTATGAAATGACATCCAAAATATAGTAACATAAATAGAGATGTAACCCAATATAAACCTCGGGAAATGTAACTGGTTTTTGGTGTGCTGCAGGCCTTTTCTTTATTCTTCATGCTTTGTTCTGCTTTATGATGGTTTGCTATGAACATTCCGATGCACTGAGAATCTTCATTTATCTTTCTGATGCCCACTTTGATACACCGCAGTCACCTCTCTTTTTTCTCTTCACTCTCTTTCTTCTTGCCTCCTCCTTCATGCTAATCAGAAGGGACTTCTATTCTTACCCTTACTACCCGTAAGTTACTCCTTTCTCCATGTTCCACCGTGACTCCCCTGATGCCGTCTTCCCTTTGCTTGTCCTTTGTAGCCCCAATACTGTATTATCAGAGTGGAAATAAGCATTGCTATCTCCACCCAGTACACATAGACCTCCCTTCCTCCTCCTCTTCTTCCTTCTCCTTTTACCCCACCACCTCCACCAGAACCTTACTGCCACCCCCAACACTCTCTTGCTATGACCAAATCTCACTTTCCCCCTGGTCCAAGTTCAATCTTGAAGCCTTTTTATTTTCCCCTCAATCCGATTTCCAATCTCCTCACCCGCCTTCCTTTTCTTTTTCTTTATCTCTTTGCCTGTCTTTCTCTTATTCTGCCTCTTTTCTGCTGTCCTCTGTCTGTTATCATTCATTGCAACCCCACCCACTCTTTTTGTCCCACCTTTCTGTGCCTCCGTTTCTATAGTAGAAAGAAGGTGGCCATAAACAAGGCAGCCATGTCCTACAGGCAGGAGAAAAGTCGGAAACTGAGCTCTTTAGACTGCAGCATGACAGAGCAGAGCACTCTCCAGCAGGATGAGAGGATGGCCCACTCCTTCATGGATGCCCACGGCTGCAATGCTCGAAGTAAGATAGTGAGGAACATATGGGTACTTTTAAGAAAGTGTCTAGAGAGATGAAGCTCTCTTATACCTGACCTTGAGCCATGTTTACTTCCAAGCATGTATCCAATCTGTTCTGCCACACCATAGGGTGATCTCAGTAGATAAATCTCCTGCAAGTCTGTTGTCTATTTGAATATTCTGCACCCCAGTCAGCCCTCACATCTCCAAAGAAATGCCGACTTTCCCTTCAGCTGCCCCCTAGACCTTTCAGCCAAGTTTACATTAATAACAAGGAACAGAGTCTGTGTCATAGCATGCAATATTATCAGTGGGGTGATCATTAGAACTGTATGCGTTCATGTCCCCAGATGAACAGCGTAGCTCCGTCAATGAGTCCAGCAGCTTACTGGGAGGCTCACCACATCGTCACTGTCGGAGGAAGAGCTCGCCATATCACACGGGTCAGCTCCATCCTGCTGTAAGAGTGGCTGACCTTCTCCAGCACATCAACCAGATGAAGACAGTTGAGGGATATGGCTTCAAACAAGAATATGAGGTAAGAAAAGAAGGACAAAAAAAAGATACCATATAACAGTACCTTTTAGTTCCAGGTAGGGTTGGGTATTGAGAACCAGATCAGAGTCCAAATTTTTAGGAACTGTGGACTTGTTTTTTTTTTTTTTACGTTTAACATTTAACAAATGTTTAACAAGTCCACAATGCACAGTGGACCACTGTGCATTGTGGACTTTTATATTATCTTGTTTGATCTTGATGTGTGTTGTCATATCAACTGTTTCTACCTGCTTGAAAGAATAAATCAAATCAAATCAAAATCAAATCTTTTTAAATGTACAGAAATTGCAGAAACTAGCTGTAGTTTTTTAGTGGTGCTGTAATAGGACAACACGTACCATTAACTGGGGAGGGGGAGAGAAGCTGTTACAGTGGTCACACTACAGTAGGTCACACCACTTCACAATAGTGGAAAAACACTTATATTTACTTTAGCTGTTCACACTTCTTTGACCTTGTAGTGTATTTATTTGTTAAGCATGTGATTGTGAGTAAGCGATTGCCTATTTAAAGCGACATGCAACACACGAGGGGGACACATGCCAGCTCTGGGGCTCAAACCTGTGAGTTTTTATTTACAGGATGCTTTTTCTAACACCAAGATCACATTTCTCCAGCTGGGGAAAAAGAAGCGAAAACAATATTACAGATGGCATTTTATTTTTAGGTTAGTGTACAGAGCCCATCTCCTTTTTTTTTTTTTTACTGCGGACAGTTACTGTTTACTTTGAAAAGGCTTAAATGGGCCTGTTAATATTCATGGACTAGCAGTAAAATACTGTTTTACTTCATCTGCATTACAAAAATAATGCAGATATACTGAACCTTCTGGTGTGTGGACTAATTGTGCTTTCCAAAGTCAGTCCTTTCAGCGTTATTTTTATTTTCATATGACGTCCTCCACATCAACCAGTGGTAGTTTTTTGTTTTTCCACCCCTACCTTCAGGAAGCCAGATGCACTTTTTCGATTCATTAAGCTATCCCCTGAGGGGCCAACAAATTTTCCTCCTCCAAAATCAATATATGGGTCGCTTTTCCACTCAGTCTGGCTTCCCATCGCCTGGCGAAATAAACAAGATGACGGGGGTCAGTGGGCACACTGCTGTCAGACTTCATAACCCTTATTTCCCACAGGGCTGTGGTGCTGCCATTGATCAGACATGTTGGAAGGGATTCTGGGGGGGGTTGTGAATGAGTCACGCCCTAGGTGTGGGGAGGGTTCAGTATGTGCTCGGAAGCCAACATCTGGAACCAGAGCCAGTGAATAATCACAGTGACAGACTACTGTTGCAGTCCCCTATGGGTGAAGCTCTCTCATTTTGTTTTCTCCTTCAATTGTAGAGCCTTGTTAACATGCAGGCGAGTGATATTGTGTAGAGCTTTACAGATAGTGGGTTAATGTGAATACTGTGCTAATACAAATATTTATATTTGACAATAAAAATGACAATCCAAATCTCCTGTGTAACCTCAGAAATTCATTTGTAACAGTTTTAAAGTAGCCATTAAATATGGTCATTAATCACATTTTTTCCATAACAATAAATCAAATCACTGTTTAACATGAAAGGTGGAACTAGTGAAAACCACAGAAAATGATCAACCGTCTCAGCAGTTCCCACCAACTCCTATTCTACAGAGACTGTTTTGCCTCCTTTAGCTCACTGTTTCGGAACGTACAGACTGCATACTCTGCACTGATCAGTCCTTTTCAACCACAGTAGCAGTATCTGTTTTCAGCAAAAAAGCACAGATAAATCTGCTACCTGTTCTTCCCCAAACAGCAGACAGATGAAGTTAGCAACTGGTCGGCGAACACAGTGGAATATCTAAGATGAAGAGACAGGTATTTCTCTCAAGGGCTGGTGGAAACCAAAAACTATAAAACCATTTTACAGAAAAATAAACTTGCGCTCTCCAGTTCAGTTCAATTCAATTTATTGCCATTTTACCATTCTTCTCTGTAAGGCAGATGGAGAGTGTTCCTCCAAGATCAAAAGTACAAACGTAACACATCCACCAAGGAAAAAAAAAAAAACATAATTCACAATTAGATAGAATAAAACTGACCAATATGACCAGATGTATTTAACCACAGTATAAATTTATTTAAAACTCTATTAAAAAGAAGACTCTATAAACGTGTTTATGCCACAACCAGTCACAGCGAGGTGAACTGATTTGAAGCAGCCTAACAGCCTGGGTAGAGGAAACTTGTTGTTCTGGCTGTAATGCTGCGAAGCCTCCTGCTGAGGGTCAAAGAGTTTATGGTGTGAATGTGAGGGCTCCCTTGTGGAGGTATTGACTATGGTAAAACTCCTGAATGGAGAATAAGGAGAGTCCATTGATCGTCTCTGCCCATTTGACTGCCCTCTGCAGGTCTTTAGTGTCACTGCTATTGCAGCTGGAGTAGCGAGTTGTGATGCGGCACATAAGCACCCTCTCAACAGTGCCTCTAGAGGGTTTTGAGAATGTTTGGGGGCAGTGATGATTGCTTCCGTTTCTTTAGAAAGTGCTGCCTTTCCTGGGCCTCTATGACAATTCTGGTGGTCTTCATGGTCCGGGGGAGTCAAAAAAAAGAGTGTGCTGACACGTGACCTTCTGAAGTCGACAATCACTGCTGTAGTTTTGTCGACACTGAGCACCAGATTATTGTCCATGCACCAGCCCGCTAGCTGTTTGACATTCTCCCTGTACGCTGTTTCATCAGTTCCAATCATGAGGCCTATCACAGTCATATATTCATATATTCACAGTCATAAATTTAATGGTCTGGTTTCCTCTGAATCTGGCTACACAGTCATGCATTAGCAATGTAAACAGTATTGGACTGAGCACACAGCCTTGGGGGGTTCCG
>NW_018127957.1:811934-822200 GCF_001952655.1 Monopterus albus
GATGGAGCCTGATGTCCTGCTGAGCATTAAATAATGTGGACATGACTTCTGAATGGCATCAAGCAACACAGTGCCATGCTAGTTAACAGCCAGTTTACATGTGTTACCAGTGTATGTGTGATATAAGCTGAAATCAGTTCTAGTTTGAGGATTTTTTCAGCACTTTATCAAAATGAGCTCAGTGGTGAGCAGCTGTGAGAATTTATACATCATGGACCAATAAATACCCCTAGCAGATTGCATCATACAAAACCTATTTAGTCAATCAGCTTCTTACTAACAGTGATAGGGTCCAGCATGAGCACAGAAATTGTGCACAGAGATTTGTGTATTTGTGTTTTTCCTTTCCTCACTAGTTTGAAAAGTGATGTCACATTCTTTTGTGCATGGAACACGTACGCAGACCACCTTCTGTGGAAGGTCCTCTGCAGCCGTGTGTGTCCAACAAACCTTAAGGTTTTTGCAATATCTGGATGTAAGTCTTATGCCAGTCGGGGATGTTTGCTTGTGTTACTGGACCACTGTCAACCAGATTTCATCAGATCGCACTTGGCCCTGAAAAAGCAGATTAGTTTGAGTTTTTGACTATTTAACTTTGAATAGATAATATAGAAGGATGTTTTTTTTCTGAGCTTCAACTTTGATTGCTTCTTATTTATTAATCAGTATTCTAAAAGATACTACTTGAGATTTAAAACCAAATTTTTAGAGGCTCTAATTGTTGAATTTAGCTGATACTAGAATAGAGAAGAAATAAAGTAAATAAAGTAAAACTCCATGAAGGTGAATATGAAAGTGTTGTGGCTTCAAACAAGACAGGGTGCTGGACAAAGGCAGGTTTATTAAGAAGGACTACATCTGGCACCACCTGTACAGGATCCAGTGTCAGAGTGTCAGATGTAATCCCGTGATCAGCTTGTGCTCTCCAGCTCAGGTGGTCCCAGTTTGCCCCCCTATCCCCACCCTCACCCAGATGGACTGGTTGGCCACAGATGAGAGGCAGCGTGCCTCAGTAACAGGAGTTTGGATGTGCCTACCGCCACGTGCGACAGAGTATGGCACGACTCAAGTCAAGTTCATCCAAGCATGTATTTGTTTTTGTTTTGTTTTGTTTTTTTCATTTCTCCTCCTGCTCCTCCTTCACTTATAGTATTGATTTACATTCAATGACTCGTTTCACCACACCAGCAGGTTCAGTAGATAGGCGTCATAAACAGCTGTCACAGATTTAGCAGTTTAACACTGACGTATTATTAGGCAACGATTTCTTCAAGCAGCGAGCCTCACGCTGTGTCTAGAATGAGAATGACTGCAGTGGGCCGCCGCCTCCTTGTCAAGGCCACAGACATCTCTCAGCCTCAGTCTCTCCCCCCTACATTATGACAGATGTCTGCTGATGACTTGGCAAGATGCTATAATAGTGATGTTACTCAGACAACCTTAGGGTAACACTGTGAAGAGCATTAGCAAAGTCGTTTTTATTGTCAGTCTGAAGATGCATAAAAACACATTACCCCTGGTTCTTTCTTTTCTTTTTTTTGTAATGTCTTTGTTTAAAACTTATCTCTAACTTTACTTTGCAGAGTTTCTTTGATGGCTGGGATGTCACCAAAAAGAAGGACAAGACCAAAGGAAGGCAGGATAGCTTGCTTAGCCGTAAGTGTTTGTGCACCAGTGCATTTCGCCCAGTGGGTTAAATAGTGAGTTAGGATGAAAAGCTGATGCCATTCTTACTTGGTTCTGCTCAAATCTGTCTTTTATTGTAGGTTACAGCACTGCTAAACAATAACTTTTTTATGCTTACACTGTGAATTAGTTTACTATTTAATGACTTCGCTGCCTGTATCCTGTGAGTCAAAGGCCACCCAGCAATTATTTTTACTCCCAGTTGAATTCTAGAAAAGAACAATTCATGCCATAATGTAATTAGGGTTTGATTAATTAAAATTGATTCCTTAACAGCGGCTTTAATATTGTTTTAGAATTAAGCTCAATATCTTAATATTGGTTGTTCTGTAGAGTCACTGTGGAATGCCGTCAGAGTCTTTACAGTCTGAGACACTGAAACTTGATAAAATTCCTCAATGTGTGGTGGCAGCTTATAAAGGTTGAGGCAGGATTCATCATAGAAATTGCTTAAAACGATAATTCCAGTGTATTAGAACCAGGAGCTTATTTGGCCATCATTTTAATCAGTCAAGGGCATAGTGAACTTTAATTTGTACTGCGCAGTGACAGCAGTATTAACCTTCATCGACGCCTTTGACGAACGCATTTGGAACTTGTTTTGCTCAGGCTTGTAGCTCTTAGTCCACATCAAGGCTGCCATAGCTGTTATCTGTGGCGCTTGTATAAACTGAGGAAAGCATGCAGAGATGAATTAAGACTGAAAATTTACTAGTCTTCCTCTGCGTGTTTTGAGAAGAAAGAGCTAATAAAATTTAGATTTTGATTTACAGATGACAGTTTGTAATTTTACAGCTGTAATAAAAAGCCAAGACAGTTGATCAACAGTCGAAGCTGTTTCTGAGAGTTTCTGAGTTTCTGAGCTATTGATTTCTGCTGATTAAAACAGTATTTCAGTCTTAAAGTCTTTGCATGTCTTTGAGTCTTCCATGACTTACAGTTATACATGTCCATGTCCCCTGGAGAATCACTAGCTCCAGGGCATAAACACTTGGATGTCCCACAGCTTCCTCCAGCTTCATAATGGCATGACTGAAATCCTTGCAGTTGATGCTAAGCCTCTGTGGAAGGAGGTGCGTTCTCTTCTAGCCTCTTCTGACAAGTAGTACACAGGTTGGAAATGTGGGTGTCACCTGTGATTCAGAGTTAACACTTCAGAACCAGTCCCCAACATCACAAACACATTTATCATTTAAAGAATAAATCTAGAGCAAGAGGTTTCTTATCTGAGGCAGATGCACAACAACTTATGCATTTATTTCTTGTCAGAGTTTTGCAAAACCCTTTTCTCTGGTCTGCCTGAACAGACTGTGGCCAGACCACTGCTAATCCCAAATGCTGCTACCAGAATCCAGATGTTAGACATCTGCACTGGTTACCAGTTAGTTTTAGGACTGACTATAAACTTGTACTTTCCATCTATAAAGCCCTAAATGGCCTGGCTCCACAGTGCCTCTGTGACCTGTTCAGTCAGTAGGAACCTATTCGAGCTCTCTGGTCTCCTGGGTTTGACCTTCTGATTGCTTTGAGAGTTGAACCAAAACCTTGTAAGGTGGCTTTTGGTTGTTGCCGCCCCTGCTGCTGGGCTGTCTTACCAGACTGTATTTGATGTGTCCCAATGTTCACTGTTTTGAAAAGCAGCCTGAAAGTTTTCCTGGTTTCTTAAACATTAGTTTAGTATTAGTGTTTGGCCCAAATAATTTTGGTGACTCTCCCACAGTTGATCTGGGTTGCTTGCAGGAGTATGTGCAGTCGACTGTTACAAGCCTAGGTGTCAAAATAGATTCCAATTTTAGATTGGAAGATCAAGTGAACGTGCTTGTAAGGGCTAGCTTTTTTCACCTTCGACAGCTGGCAAAGGTAAAGCCTTTTCTTTCGTGGCAGCAGTTTGAGACAGCAATACATGTGTTTATTACATCTCGCCTGGATTATTGTAATGCGTTCTATTTTGGGCTTAGTCAGACGTCCCTTGCCCATCTTCAGAGAGTTCAAAATGCGGCTGCTCATTTACTGGTTGGGGGCGCAAAGGGGAGCGTATCACTCCCATTTTGGCTTCTCTTCACTGGCTGCCGGTGTATTTTAGAATCCATTTTAAGATTCTTTTATTTGTTTATAAGTCCTTAAATTGTTTGGCCCCCTCTTATTTTACAGAGTTGTTGCGTCCCTATAGTCCTTCTCGGTGCCTCAGATCAGCTGATCAGCTGCTTCTGGAGATACCAAGGGCTAGGCTGAGACTTAGGGGGACAGGGCTTTTGCTGTGGTGGCTCCAAAGTTGTGGAATGCATTGCCCCTATACACCAGGCAGGCCCCCCTCGTTGTCCACTTTTACAGTGTATTTGAAAACTCATCTGTATCTTTTGGCATTTGATCCAGTATGAGGCTTTGTTTTGTTGAGGTTTTTTGTTTTATGATGGGTGGTTGTTTAATTGTAATTTTGTTTTATTGTTGTGTTTTGTGTTAAGCACTTTGGTCAGCTGTTGCTGTGTTAAGTGTGCTATATAAATAAAGTTGATGATGATTAGTTTGGTATGTTTAAAGTGTCAGACTGAGCTGCTTGGTTGTCTATGTTTATGGGGATGTTTTCTATGAGTATACTGTATGTGCGTGCTGAGTAGACACACTTTTGTTTTGATTTGAAGCACATTGAATCTCCCCTGGAATGAAAATTTTGCTTTAGCTTTTTGCGTACTTGCTTTATTTTATTTTTTCAGTAGTATTGTGATTAGTGGTGTGCACTAAAGCATTGTAAGACTAAATGCCATCTAAGTTTTGTTCATTAATACATAAATGTATGCAACATCTTGAATTCTTATGTATGGAAAGTGTTCCCTTCAGTTTTATAATAATGTGCTATTTGCTAGGTTATATATATAATACATGCATGAAAATGTTTCTTTTATCTGTGTTGTACCAATGCAAACTGTACTAATGGGTTGTTTTGATCAGAGGTAGTGTTACTTTTTCAAAAATTAATGTTGGGTTATTTGTGTAAGTCATTTTTAAAAGAGCTGAAGGAGATTATAACAGTTGGCAACTACATCATAGTTTGAGTAAATAAAGTAACTGTAAAATTAAAAATAACACTAACACTTGGTTCATTTGGTAGTGTGCTGGTCTACTCATGGGCATTGGGTAACATTATCCAAAAAGTGGTTCATTGTTAACACCAGTGGCCAGAGGCATAAAACTCTGTGTAGATTCACAACTAAAACTGTGTGCATATGCATTTTTCATCACATTCATAACCACACACATGCCTGGTTCTGTTTTATAAATCTCAGTCACTGGGGAAATAGCTGCTCAAGCCTCATTTACAGTCCCACAGTTCACCATAAATGATGTACAGTAGAATTGGCCATAAACATTTATTTGCATATCAATACTTGTGCCTGTTTCACCACTCATTAGACCTGTCAGTGACAAGAACGGCAACAGCATTGAGGTTGAAGTAAAAGATTACTGATATAATGAAATAATGGCTCGGGTAGAATTTAAAAAATGATAAACTTCCATCACTGCTGTTGTTGAAACAGCTGTTTCAGTTTAAGCTTATGATTGAGCCTTTGGTTAAAATTTGAAAGAGGGTACAGTCAGGACGAGTCACCGAGCGACACAATGTTTTACTAAGAGATTGCATCTTTCATTTTATATTTGTTTTCATCATTTCACCCATAGCTGCCTCTAGAAAGCTGACTATAAGCCTTCTCTGAAGGGTGTGTCACACACATTCTCTTTCAAATACCAGTTCATGTGTGGGAACTAGCATGTGCATGTTTTTGTGTGTATGCATCATTAATACATCTTGGCCCTGGAGTCAAATGGTGAGTTAGGTTGTAAACAAGCCAACAGATTATCTAAACCATTCATTGGTACAGTATGTGAAATTTTGGATAGGTATGCCCAAAAGGTTTGAACTGATCTGTTTAATCATCTGACTGGTTCTGTTACTTGGCCCAGTCTGACTTAGTGAAGTTGTATAGTTCCCTGATGTCATTAACTGATTGAGTGCAATGTTACTACTGGATGTTCATGTAAGAAACAATGATAAAGCCGCATTCTTACCTTCATTATGTGAGAGGGATAACCTCAGTGCTGCTTTTTATGATTAATAAAATACTGTATATTATATTGGCTAATAGATCAATCTTGTTTTTTGTGCATTTCAGATGATCGCCATCGGGTCAAACTCCACTCTCTGCTTGCAGACCCAAGTTCTGATTATGTCAATGCCAACTACATAGATGTAAGTGACCTGTTGTCTTATTTTACCTCATCTTTTTGCTTCATACTTCTTCATCTCTGTCTTTGCTGATCTGCCTTTAGGGCTCATACAAGTCATCTTTTTGTTGTGGTTGATGCAGTGCTGCACTACAGGACATCTCCACATGCTGTCTGAGGTTGTGTGAGCTCTCTGGTATTCAAACTGTCATTTAGTAACTACAACCACAACGTAGCATTATATCTAGGCATTCTAGTACATGCAGGCTTTGAGGTGAGATTTTATTGTAGCAACTCCAGAGATCCTACAGGAGCCCATGAGCTCAGCGCATCGAGTCTCATGACTCACCTAAATGCCTTTTTGTAAGGTGACATTGCAACAGAAATTGGACCCACTATAACACAGCTGATCCTTTCATCTGCTTTCAGATATTTTGATCTCACCTACAGTTTGGCTCGAGTGAGTATCTCGGGGAGCCTCTCCGGTCCCAGCAGCTGTTCACGTATCGACACTGTCTCAAGGACAGTCAGTTTTTTCTTTGGTTCGGGCTGTGAGTTCTGCTGCTCACTCACTGTGGAACAGTCGTTTCCACTGTAGGAACTTACTGACCCTTAACAGAACTTGTACCCCTGAGCACTGCTTTTGTTTCCACTGACCCCCACCCATTTTGAAGACAAGTTCCAGGAGCTAAATGTCGGCCCCCCTCAGGAGGTAGAACTAAATCAAATTCCAGGTAGAGGTGGAAAGTAACTAAGTACATTTACTCAAGTACTGTACTTAAGTGCAGTTTTAAGGTATCTGTACCTGAGTATTTTCATTTTCTGCTATTTCATACTTCAACTTCACTACATTTCAGAGAAAAATATTGTACTTGTACTCACTACATTTATTTGATTAGTTACTTTTCAGAATGAGGCTAGTAAAACAAAATGCAGTATAATCATGAGATTTTTGATTCTTGGTGTAAAATTCACAAGCTACCCAGCAGTAATTTAAATTATAGGCATGTAAGGTATTTAAAACTAGCTCTACCTTTACCAGCTGCAACATTTAAATGTGATGTACACAATAATGCATTAGTAATTATAATTGATTAATATGATGTACATTAATGTAAATAATGCCATTTTGCATAAGCAGTGCTTTTACATTTGGCACTTTAAGTATGTTTACTGCTAAAACTTTTGTACTTTTACTTAAGTAACATTTTGAATGCATTACATTTCACTTGTAGCAGAGTATTTGTACAGTGGCTACTTTTACTTAAGTAAATGATCTGAGTACTTCTTCTATCACTGGTTCCAGGTACTTGAGGGTGGAGAGGGTGGGCGCTTGTAGTGTTGTCGCCCAGACTGGTTAAAGGTCAGCGCCATCACGTCTTAAGTGTTACATTACAAGAACAATGTGTAAATATGCACTCAGATGCTTTGTTTCCACTATCAAATCCTAAAGAGTGCACTTCTGTACTAAGCCCTGTACTTCTCCCTGCTTAACCTCCCGGGCTGACACAGACCATCCTGCTCAGTTTTTCCACAGTATTTTCTTTGTGGTGGTCTCTGTTTAGAGGTGGGAGGGGCTGCTCCCCTCTCATATGCAGTCAGCTGAGCAGATGTGAAGGATCACTCCGTAGTGCAACAATCAGCCAGTAACAGTGTATAAGCAGTTTATCAAACAGCTGCTGAATGAGGAGAACACAGACTTACAGAAATGTGACGTCTTCACTGCTTTGCCCGTGGTCCACTCACTGAAGCCCCTGTTTTGCCTCTAACCCAGTATAAGTGCCTCTTTACATACGGTGCTTGTAATGCTGATGACTGAGATGTGAAGAGGACATTAAGCCAGTCATGGGCAACTGGTGAAAAACCCTTATACCGGTTTAGATATACAACAGGCAGCAAGTTGACTACAGGCAAAGTACAGAAGACTTCACGTCCTCTGCTCAGCTTTATGTGCGTGTAAGGAGCACAGCCCCCCCTTAAGGAAACAGGGCCTGGAAAAATCCAGTGGAAAAGCAAAGTGGAACCAACCATATCAGCCTTTCAAAGTTCGCCAGATTACAGGTATGGGAAGCTCCTGGTTACAGCTTGTTAAGTTCTCATGGTGGAAAAAAGCTAGAATGGTCACTTGAGGGTGACTTTCAAAAGCTGTCATCAGTCTTTCCTCTGTTTTTGGCACAACCTACTGAAGTACTCATCTCAGGCTTTAACATGAGATGTTATAGTTTCTGAATGCTGTATTACGTCCTGTGTTTCTGCTGTTGTTTGCTGAACAAGAGGAAGCAAACAGAAAGGGCCACATCGGCACTAGATGTCTGACTCAGCGCATGTGGATGGCAGCAATTAAAGTGGAACATCAACACTCACAGTGTTGTTCATGGCTTCCTTGGTACTCTGTGAGGGCTCCGTTACGGCAGATTCTCCAAGGACCTTTGTGTCATTAGCTGTGATGTCTACAGCACTGCCTGCTTGTCATACAATGACCCCTGGCTCACAACACTGCAATGAAATGATTCCAAATGATTCATGGATGAGAACAAGATTGGAATAAATGTAATAGTGCTTTTTTAAAAGGTTCAAATGGACAGGTCTGCTATCTTCTACACTCATGCACATGCAAGTTTACATCATTTTTCTCATTCATGGGTAGTGAGCCATGGCATTTTTGTGTCAAATCGTTAGATGGCCCTTTTGTTACCATCTCACAGATGTCATACAAAGGGACACCATCCCTACTTTTAGTTCTTAGCGGATTTTGGGTTTGCTAGTCTAAACACTCACTGTCAGGTAGTCTTTGGTTGCTCTGGTGCTCTGAAAGTAATGCCTGTTACATTTCTGTTGGAAGCAGCAGTAATTTGTTTGGGATAAGGAAAAGTGGGAATAAGGATGAGAGTAACGGCTGCCATGGCTGAGCAGGCAAATCCAAAAGCTTCATTTCTTTGAATGACAAATTCTGCTTTAGCTTAAGCCTCAGTATACTGTAAGGGTCTTT
Source organism: Monopterus albus (assembly GCF_001952655.1). Taxonomy (NCBI): domain Eukaryota; kingdom Metazoa; phylum Chordata; class Actinopteri; order Synbranchiformes; family Synbranchidae; genus Monopterus; species Monopterus albus. Next base: position 820,828 of record NW_018127957.1, read on the forward strand.
GTCTGTCTTTGGAAGGCAGGGTGACCCACTTTATAACGCCATGCCACCTTAAACTACCCCTGAAGGAGAATCTCAGTTTCATTCAGACAACTTTCACCTACTTAGTTAAGTCATTTTTGAGCATCAACTTAATTTACTCAGCTTAATTTCTGAGATTGTACAGCAAACTAGCTAAAAATCCAGTTTATTTTATTTGGTTGTCAGCCTTCTCACTAACACTGAACTTCAAAAATCAACCCTAAACCTTGTGCGTGCGCACTTTTATGTACATGGAGGGTTTTTAATCTGTATTTTGGTTTTGGTTTTAACTCAAAGCAAAGTGATTGAGATGGATAAACTGCCAGCTTGTCTACATTCTGTCTGATTGTCAAAGTGTCATAACCGACAGATAGCACAGTCAAAACCACAAAAATAAGACCCAAGTTGTAAAAACATTGGATCCTTCTTTTAGGTAGACTGTTAACCCGATTCGAGGTTATAAGATGCATTTTTCAAACCAGTATGGCTCATTTCAAAGATGGACAATGGAGGCTGCCCGTGCAGGTACAACCCAGGATGGGAGTGGACCTGTTAGACCCAAGAGGCCACGTTCTGTATCACAGAAACAGTGCGACAAAGAATGAGGCCAAACCAGGGTTAACATTGGTTTGGCATGTTGGAGATGGAAAGCATTAAAAGCATTTGACACATTTGTGGCTTTTTTCCTGCTAGATGCATAAGTGCTATAGCTGGCTAATGTGTATATGTCGGTATCATTAGCAAGCTAATGTTAGCTTTTCAATTTTGTACCTTTGTACTGAATTATTCTGGGTGTAATTTAGAATCATTCCAACTGATGGCAACATTAGTGGTTTATTGTCCAATTAGCAAAAACCAGTGCCTTTTCCTGAATTAGGAATTGATGTAATTTTGCTCTGGTTACTTTAAGGTTAGGTATTGTATAGCTAAACTATGGTCAACTAAAACTCATAGTTAAGGCTGGTGAAGGTATATATATCGATATTGGCAAGGGTTAGATATATTTTGGACGGGAAAAGCATTATGCATTTTGTATTCTTCATTGATCTTACCATACTTAGAGTATGGCGTTGAAAACTGGGGAAATACATACAAAAGCTCACTTCAACCATTGTATATATTACAAAAAAGAACGATAAGAATTGTGCATAAGATGGGGTATAGGGATCACACCAATGTAGCTTTCATACAGTCTAAATTGTTACAATTTTTGGATATAGTGGGATATAAGACTGCTGTGTTTATGTATAAAGCCAGGAACAATTTATTACCTGGTGGAATTCAAAAACTATTTAATGAAAGGGAAGGGGGATACAATTTAAGGGGTCAGTTAAATTTAAAAATTCATGCTATAC
>NW_018127957.1:822266-852201 GCF_001952655.1 Monopterus albus
ATTACAGTTTTATATCTTTATGTTTGAAGCCTGAAATGTGGCAAAAGGTCGCAAAGTTCAAGGGGGCCGAATACTTTCGCAAGGCACTGTAAGTCTAACTTCTTCCTACTCCGTTCAAGCATGTACTAGGTATAAGTAAATTGATATTGGATTATTATTGTTGGATATGTGTGAAATTACATGTGTTGACATATCAACTGTTTTACATGCTTGAATGAATAAATCAAATCAAATTAAAAAAAAAAAATCAAAAGGTGAACATTACATTCATGCATGTGACAGGACATAAAAGCTAGCCACCTGCTTAAAAGCCTGACATGAAGCACAGCCGTCCACTCCCCCGTTTCTGCCTTCTAACATAAAGTGCACACACCTTCCTGCACTGCCATTAAATGTTGGCGTTCTATGGCACGATGAGAGGTGGAATCCCATAATTTGAACTTAATTCCAAGGAATGGAGGGCTGGCCAGCTGCTGCAGAGCACATTAAAGACAACATTCACCTTGTGCAGTTAAGAGAATACATTATATGAAATTATTCATTTCCTTAGGCATTATCCCTCAAGGTGCCATCACTTTTCTCTCGTTCTGCCTTTTTACTTTACTGTGATTAATCCAAATAAAGATGTAATACGCTAAAGGTGAATGGGTGTGGAGGAAGTTAACACAGGAGGAAAGGCTGTGGTTACTCTTAAAAAAGGTGTTTATGGGAACTTCAGGTTTCTGAACATTATTCTTTCCACAGGTCCTCAGAGCAAGCTGCTCTCTAACCATTTCATTACCCTCTTTTCCTGATCTTTATTTACTGTAACTAGTTCTTGTTTCCTCTCCTGCTTTCCTTCTCTCTTCCTGTCTTTCTTTCTGTCCCCTCCCTCCCCGGTTTTCAACCTTTTGGCATCTCTTAGATTCGGATAAACAGGGAAGTAAGTACCTTGCCTCTCTTCTCTTTCCATATCCTCTCCCTTTTCACACTGCCCCCTCTCGCTGCCCCTGCCAACTCTCCATGGCTTCCCTCCAACAGCAGACCTTCCTTCCCTTTTCTGCTCTGAACTGCTGAGCCTTTCTGCCTCTATCCATCACTTTTTCCTAGACTGACTGCAACAGTCGCCCTGTCTTCTTTCATCCATAGTCACATGCTCACCCAGTGCTCTTGCTTAACATCAGGCTGTCCTATAAAAGACTGATAGTATGCCACAGTGGAGAGAGGATGAGGTCAGATCAAAGCTAGCATACACACTGTTGACACAGCAGGCATCGTAAATATATTCAATGACAGTGAGCTGGGAAAAACAAACGCTGAGTGCATGCAAGAGCAGGAATTATTTTAGAGATAGCTTACAAAAGTTCTACCTAGTATCACTCTGTTTCAATACAGGAGGTTCACCAGTGTCAGCGGCCATATTTATCAAGCATCTCAGGTGTCATATGACATGTTTCAAGAAGTGTGAACATGCTGGAAGTTAAAGTATTAATTCAAATTGACAAAACACATAATCAAAGATAATGAGTGGATCAAATCATCTTCCATCCTGTAGAGGCTTGTAGGGGCCTGGAGCCAATGGTAAAATCATCTTGTGACAGCTTTTTTCTGGAATGTACAGAAATTGCTCCACATAAATAACTTGATAATTTGATAACTTGATAGCAGTGATAATTGAGGCCCATCAGAATCAAAACAGCAGTTGTGGGTAGTTTTTAAAAGACACAGCTATAATTTGTGTATTTTGTAGCTTTTGTTGGGTTTGGCAGCATTTGTTCTTAAGTAGCTTTTACACCCACCAACAATACTTTCTGTGTCTTATTTTGTGTTCCAGCTGATTTTCAAATGTAGGCTGTAAGTTATATGACTTTGTTTAAAGCATTAACTAGAACTGAGATAGCTCTAGATATCGCAAAACACTGATATAATTCATTCTCAAAGGAGGAAGCTTTTTGTGTCTTAAAGCTTCAGCAGGCTTCATGCAACTGATGAGATGCGTGATAAAAAGTTCATTTTCATTAACTTCACACTGGTTGAAGTTAGAGTGAGACACATTTGTCATGGCCAATGTGACAGAACTAGTTAGTTTCCCATGTTTCAAAAGACTCTGCATGTTTTATTATTGTTTTTCTTCCCAAGCCAATGTGAACTCACACTGCTTAATGTTGTTCGGCTTACCTGCTGTTGAAAAATCCTGTTGCCAAGGTGACAAACAGGAAACTGGCTGGCCAAGGGAAACTCAGCAACAGAGGCTCGTGGGAATGAGGGTCTCTGTACTCATTCATAGTGATGGTCATCCATCTCAACTTCCTTTTGTGGCATTACAGTTACAGAATGTAATCTGTGTGGTTTCCTGGCTGGATAATGTATACATGCATATCATTGTGTGTGTGTGAGTGTGTGCACGGTGGGGGCAGGGCTCGGAGGGACTGTACAGTATTGTACAAATGTTTAGCATATCACTTTACCTATGAGTGATGAAAGGCCAAACTAATCTTAATTCCAGGATCCATCGTGCTCGGCTGCTTTGCATTCAGCACAAAGGGTTTGGCCAGGACACCACTAATAGCCTTCCAGACTGCGCATGCTGTTTCATAACTGCACTAATGCCAAGCTGAGCAGAAAGGAGACAGCCAGATCAGCCAGTGTCACTCAGGTAGAATTACTCCCAGAGCTGTAGATCCTTCACTTGTCAATCTACCTTTGATCAGCAGCCGTGGCTGCATGCAAAGCACTGCACACTGGGCAGCCTTTGAAAAGCAGCTCCCTCGCTCTCCGTGTAATGACCTGGCTCCGAGACGGGCAGAGAAAAACTTGAATTAATGCCATTTCTCAAGTCCCATCCTTCACCCAAAGTTGGAGCCTAAACAGTCCAAAGAATTTGCTCTGTCAAACATGATAATGTATTTTAAGCAGAGCGCCATCAGCTGATAGCACGGCGCAGATTCGTTTTCTTCAGTCAAAAGCAGAGCAGAAATTTAGCTGTGTGCTGACATCAGACTCAGCTCTGACATGAATAAGGGATGCCTTGAAGCTGAAAATGGAGAAAGAGAATGGATGGGAGGGGTGGAATGAGACTTTGAGGTCATCATGTGCTTGTGTAATTATTAACTCTCTCATATCTTTTCCTTTCTTTTCTGTACTCTCTTACTTGCTCTCTGTCACACAGGGTTACCAGCGATCGAACCACTTTATCGCCACCCAAGGTGAGTGTGAACCGCCCGGCTGCAGTGTTTGCCTACTAATATTTGTTTGTTTGTGATGTTCTTTACACAGGAACCCAACTGACAATATTAAAATGAGTTTACTGAATTATTAATGTGTAAACAACAAGTGTTGCATCATGCTCACATCTGTATTTCCCCCATAAAGCTTCACTTTCCTCCACCTGTGAGAAATGCTCCCATAGCAGACTGTAACTGTCAGTCTGCACTGTAACACTGCCGATTGCCGCTCTCTGTGAAGTGCTGCCTTTGTGTCTCTCCTCCCCGCCATCTGCATGTGTGGTGCACCATCTCTCTGATGTCGGTTTGATATGCTATATAGGCTGCATTCCCCAAGAGACACACACACATTTGAGAGACAGACAAACAGAGAAGAAGAGAAAGAGACTGAGAGAGCAAGGCATTCTCTTTATTCTTTCCCAGCTCTGATCCTATTTATTCAGTAAATACATGTATGTTTTTCATTTTCTTCCTCTGATTCCTTTCTGTATTTCACTTTGGTCTCAGTCCTACTACATCACAGAAGTAGCCTCAGGAAATGTCACTCCATCTCTTGGTGGTATTTGACTTATGGCGGAAATAAAGTTACTGAAGAATCAAACAAAATTTTAAATTCATAAAGATGAATAGTGCTGATTGTTTGAATTCAAAAACAAAGCTGAAATGATGGGTAAAAGACCCAGGATGTAAAACAATCAATCAGTACGGTCTGTTACAGTCGCCAAAATGGCTGCAGCTCATTACATCCACCCATACACACCGACTGTCTCACACACAAACTGCTTCATTAAAGTTTGCCCCTCTCAGTCTGCATATACTGAACAACACTACATATACAGGCACTAAGGCCCAGGTGGTCGGCTGTCACGGCAGGTTGAGGTTGATGTGTTGTATCTTAGATGAGTCTTAAGTCAGCTGTGCTTCTGCAGCAGGCAGCAGGTGCTTCGGGCTAACTCTCTATTATGTCCAGAGATGAGGCAGCGGGAGGAGGAGGTGGGAGTTGGGGAGGCGGACGGGGAGGAGAAATGCCAAGCGCACTCTGAAAGCCCAAGTCCAAAGCGGCAGCATGTTGCGCTTTGCATACAGATACACCCAGGTGCAGGGATCACACGTCAGCTGTCTCTCGACTGACTGCTGTGTCCCTCCAGCGATGCCTCAGTGGGCTTCTCCTGCTGCTGCAGAAAAATTTACATTTCATATTATTAATACACAGAAACAGGCAGAGTGATTGCTAACAGAGCAGATGTGAATAACCTTGTGGAGAGGAGGACAAACAGTGAATAGAGTAGATGCCCATGTGGCACTGACTCTTCTCAGGTCAACTATAATAAAGGGCAAGCTGTTGCAGATAGCCTGTTTTTAATGGCGACTATGAGGTTGTCTCCTCCTCCTCTTGTTGTCTATCTCAGCTTTGTAGGTCTTTCCATGTTAGAGCCGGGGTTGCATAGCCAAATGCATACCGCTTGACTCCTCTTCTTAACAACACTGTGGAAGAAGAACTAATACATACCTCACTGTATTTGTTATCTATGGAGAAAGAAAGCCTGGTATTCATTATGGGGTTCAGCTGACCTGAATGGGAGATGAAGAGAATATTGAATAAGTTTTATGTAACACTATATTTAGGTTTTCAGTGGTGTCCAGTGTTTTCTACCCTGCCTGTGGTGCCCAGGTCCAAGGCTGTTCCTTCTTATGCACATCTTAATAAAAAGCCCCCAAATATTGTAGTTTTGTTTCCTGTACAGATGCTCATTACTTTCCTAAAGTGCAGTACTTTGTGGACATTGTAATTTTTACCCAAACAGCAGTAAATAGCACGTTTGTTGGGGATTGTTTCCATTTGTGGTCAACACTGGAGCTTTATGGCACAGAGGAATAACATGAGGATTTAGATACAGAGGTAACATCTGTTAGTCAGATACAGTCACTGCTGCTTTTGGGTGTTTTGTGGTAAGTAGGTAGGGAGAGTAGATGTTTACTGGCCTTATGATTTTAAGAATCTACTCCTAGTCTATGAAGCTCCCAGTTGCTTGGCCTCAGGTTGATACAGTGTATGTATTTGGATTTGCTCCTCTGCCATCACGAAGGGATTTTAAAGTGTACTCTCCTCTTAAAAACACCATCCTGGTCAGTCACAGGAGAAAAGGCAAGACTGTCTTGCCTGGCTTCCAATTCACTTCCAGTTTAAGGCTCTAAACGGCCTGGCGCCTCAGTGATCTCACACCATGGCACACTCTAGTTGCATCTCTTAGATCATGGAGTATGGATTTACTCGAGGTGCCGAGGTCTTTGCCATCAATGCTGGAGTGATCGAACCTTTACCGTGGTGGCCTCTAAACTCTGGATTGACCCTCCTCCTAATGTAATCTGTTACAGACCTGGCTGTACTCACACCCTTGCTTAGCACTTTCTTATTTTTTAGGGCTTTTGACAACGAATGGAGTTGATACTTTTATTGATGTTGGCTTTTCTTTATTTCTGTTTGTTTTCTTCCCATTTTAAATGTTTTTTTGTGTAAAATGGTCAACAAGGTGATGTTTTACAGTGTTATATACTCATGGAATCTAAAAATGCACCACCTGTATTGTTTGTGTGTATTGTGAGTGGTGCATTTTTAAATTACAAGTATAATATAAATACATTTAGACTAGATTTGATCCTATTAATAAAAGTGTGGATAAACATGAGTAGACATCTTGTTCACTAAAAGGGGTATAGTGCATTTGGCAGAGGAGGCTGTATGAAGGAGGACCTTGTGATAGTATCCACACTACAGTGTAATGAAATCAATGAATGTGTCATCTTCTGCAGGGGCTGTGATTTGTGTTAGCCATCGATGCCTGGGAAAGGCAATGCAAGAGGTTGTTTGCACAATGGCTGAGGATTTGTGGGTGTTTTGAAATGACATTTCTCTGAAGTATTAGAAGATCACAGAGTGAGCAATAGTTCATGAGTGATACATTGTTACTCCACTCCCTGGCATGTATTATACAGTGTCTCTGTGTTGTTAGTTATTGCTGCTGTTTTCTCTGAGTTATGACTCAACTCTGTGCCCATCTTCTCCTCCTCTCTTTCTCTTTCTCCACCTATACCTTTACTGTGTATTTCCTCCTCCACAGGCCCAAAGCAGGAGATGATCTACGATTTCTGGCGGATGGTTTGGCAGGAGAACTGCTTCAGTATTGTCATGATCACTAAGCTGGTGGAAGTGGGCAGGGTAGGTTTCTCTTCCCTTTGTCCTGCGACCTATTCAGCCGCCTGTGAGGATGGATGGAGGGAATGTGTTTCTGGAGCTCCCTTTATCATTGACTGCAGCCTACATCAGAAGAGCTGCTGTGCTCATGTTGTGGGAGTGAGCACCGCTTGCTTTTGGTGGCTGTGCTTCAGGGTCAAAGCTTAGATGTCTATGAAGGTCTGTGGATGAACACTGTGACCTGTGTTCTGTTGCTTCTGCCGAATACAGTCAGCTACTGTTACTATGTTCAAAATGTGTAAGAAACAGGCATTATTCACCGACCACACTATTTATAAAATGTGATCAGTGAAGATACAGTCAGACTAAAATATTAGCAGCAGTGATTACAGAAGTGTTTGTCAAGTTAAAGGGGAGCTCCACTACTTTTACATAGAGTTCACATAAAGTACCACTACCTTGTGAAAACAGCTTGTGGCTGTGGATAGGGTTGCACCAATAATTTATAAACCCACCATTAAGTGTGTAAAGGCCTTCCTAAGTGATTAGCAAGTGTACCCTAGTAAAGACATACTAATTCAAGTTTCTGCATTAAAACCTAAGCAGTGTCTTAGAAAAGATTTTAGTAACATGTAAGTTGGTCCCTAGAAAACATCTGCAGTACAGTCCAATCAAATCAATCAACAGGAAGTCACTATAGCATTGTCAGCTGTAGCATAACTGCCAAAAACAGCGGCTTGAGGGAACCAAGCGATATACAGTATTAAACTTAACTGCTAGTTCTGTGTAATTTACTTTTTATTTTTCCTTTTTATGCATGCATACATAAAGAAATAACTGTTTCAGTTTAATAATAGTCATAGAGTTTAGTGTGAGAGGTATCTGATTGTTAACCTTTATGATGCTATTTATTCATTTAGTCTGACATTATAAACATAATGTTTGGTAATTTGTTTTGTATAGTGTATTATATTTGTGAAGTGGGACTTGAATTGTTCCCAGTTTACATCATTATTTCAGCAATGTTGAACAGCATTTTATCAAGTGTTAAAGTATGTCTACAATAGTCCATTACTTTACTTTGCATATGTACTTCTACTCACTCTGGGTCACTGGCATTAGCAAGCTAAGTGATTCATAAATCTCCTCTTAGTAAACATTTATTCCATAACTATGCTACATTTAAATGAAGAGCTAGTGCAACTGGCTCAGAATCAGGAGACCAAAAATTAAATATATCAAATGTAACTGCCAGTCTATTGTAAGAGCAATTATGACTTTGTTTTGTTTGTATGTGTTTACATTTAGAAATATCTGCATTTCAAAACTGTGCTAGTGTAGTGTTCAATGTTCATGTAGTTCAGAATGAGTGTGAAATACCCCACTGAAGGAGAGAGTGTTCCTAAGCCTGTTAAATTAGAGGTATTGATATCGTGGCCTCTGCTATGTTGATTTTTGCCCTCTGTTTTAAAGGTGCATTAATCTGAATTTTACACCCTGATAATTCAAGTGAAAATGGGACAGAACGTGGTGTCTGAGCTAAACTATGCTCTCCGTGACAGTCCTGCTGCTGATAATTAAATTGGGAGCAGTTCAAGCTTGGTGTAACTTATGCTTGTGTCACAGTAGCAGTAATCGGAGTGTTCCACTGGATTGCCAACTTTACTTATTAGTCAGCTAATGCTAGCTTTGGACTGGAGGCTGCAGTTTGTACAGTCTGTTGCAACCAGGCATCCATAGTTCACATCATAGCTTTAGGAAACAGGTCAGGAGAGGCAGGGGGGGTAAGGAATGGTTTCTGGTGTGTTTGTTTTGGCTCTTATTGGAGCCACTAGCATATGAACAGAAATTAGGTAGAACACCTTTTATCAATCTATTGTGAGTACCCCAGTTTTATGGAACGCAGTGCTAAATTTCTGGAGTAACCCTTAGCCAGGCGTATAGCATACCACCAAACACCTTAGCTTTACAGCTTTTTCCTTTCAAAAACATCTGATAACAAAAATGCAAATGGTATAACATCCCATTTTGTGAAATAGCAGACCTGCAGCGCAGCCAAGTAAATGTCAGCCAGGGTCAGAATTTAACTCAGTGAAAAATGTGAAAACAGGAAATGTAAAATTAAGTGTGACCCTTTTACATGGCAGCACAACTATCATCCCCCATATTCTACGGTATTATAGTCTTTGTCAGGCTTTATAAGAGGAGAATTTTATTATATACATATATATATACATATATTTTTGGACACTGCATCAGGGAAAAATGAAACGGCCTTTACTTAGAAAAAAATAACACCATCACTGGCTGTTAGTTTGGCTGGACAGAGTGGGAGATGCCCATAAACATCATACCAAAACATCTCCTTCTGTCATCTTATCTTAGTGTCAACACTTTTATGTGTCAGATTTGATAACTGAGGTGATTAGATAAGCTGTGGTAAAGTTCAAATATTTAGCAAAGATCACAGCAGGATTAGAGCAATGCAGTTTGTCTGCTTGTTGTCCAGTGTTGTTTATGTGTTTGAAGTTCAGCTGCTTCTTGTTTGTCCAGATGAAGTGCTGTAAGTACTGGCCTGATGACACTGAGCTCTATGGTGACATTAAGATAACGCTGCTGAAGACAGAAACGCTGGCAGAGTACACAGTGCGCACCTTCGCCATGGAGAGGGTGAGTCATACGCTCGTTATTTTTATCTCAGCTCTCTCAGTATATTCCTCATTCACATTTATATTGCCATAACTGATTGTTATTTGTATGCTCCTCTAAATGGTTCCCTTCTGATAATAATGCCAACTCATGCAATCTTCGTCCTGTAGAGAGGTTACCCTGCCAAACACGAGGTGTGCCAGTTCCACTTCACTTCCTGGCCGGAGCACGGCGTGCCCTACCATGCTACCGGCCTGCTGGCTTTCCTCCGCCGGGTCAAGGCCTCAACACCTCCTGACGCTGGGCCTGTGGTGGTCCACTGCAGGTAACTCATCACCTTTCATCCTGACTAGCTAAACAGATGTAGGGGTTTAAAAATCAGCTCAGCCTCAGTTATTCTTCTCCTTCTTTGTGTTTTTTACATTTCCCAAAATAACTACTTGGTGTTGTATATGTGTAGGTGGAGAGTAATATAGTTGTAAAAACAAAAATAAAATAAGACCATCAAACAAGATGTTGTATTTCACACATACCCAGCAAGAGGTTTACAAATGTGGACAGTTGGATTTTTGATGATACTACCTGTCTTTTTGGTGAAGGACTTGTTCTCTGTGCTGACTGTTGGACACTGATGTTAAACCACAGAAGGAGTCTTTGCTCACAGGTTTCATTTCCATTCATCTTTTTATGTACATTTTTATGGTCCTCATTTAAAAATATCTGAGTAAAAATGTCTGAAATTTGGAAAAATAAGGACATGTTGCAAACAAAAATTTCTTGACTGAGATGGCAAATGTGTCATATGAAACAGAATTGGGGGCAGAATCGGAGTATTCCATTGCAGACAAAGCACTGGTGTCATACTGCTACTCACTGTTCATTCCACCAGAAGGCCCTCTGTTTAATCAGTTTTGGTCTCCAATGATGGACAGCTTTTTTATCAATCCAGACAAACCACCCTAACTGTGCAAACATAGCAGGCCCTTACAAGCTAAGACTCGCAGCATTAAGCAGTCTTTGTGCACTTCTGTTAGTCTACACCTGAGTTTGACTGACAGCATTAATGCATTTGGACCAACTGGGCAAACACACCAGATTTCTTTTAAATTAAACAGGTTAGAAGTGATAGTCCCCTTATTCACATTTTATTTTGTCTCATTTTCAGAAATTTGGCAGAAACATGGACATCATCTAATGCAAACTCACATTTTGTGAGGAAATGATCTGAAAATGTGAACTGTAGGGAGTATGCCCATCGTTCTTGTGTGTCTAGTTTAATTATGGATTCCTTACAGTCTGAGTCAGCACCTTCATTTATTTTTAGATGTTTGAGCAACATGGCATGCCACCAAGCCAGCTAATAAATGAATTAAGTAGAAGCAATGGGTAATATGAGCATTTGTAAACAGAGAGACACTAAGGCTTTTCAACAGATGATGAGATATGTTGCTGATTTATCTTTTGTTTTACACCTGTCTGCCACTGCAAACCAGCTACAGTGTCTGTCTGGATACCAATTTTGATTAAGCATCGATCCTTTTCCATCTTATCATAAATGAAGTGCTTCTTTAACTATATTTATGCGCTACAAGGAGATTGGTTTTCTATTGATGGAAAACCAATGGAGAAATTATGAAGATATATGTTTTTTAGGCCTCAAGCATCCCAGTGCAGTCACTCAGGTAGGCTTTGAAGTAGCCGGTCCTTACCTGGAGAGGACCGAGGCATTGAAAAACACACACACACCTGCTTTATATCGGCGTGCGACCCAGACATGGAGGGCATTGGTCAGCGGGCAGGGCTTTTAACTTTCACACATCGACTTAGATTCTGTGCTCTGCCAGAACAAAATGGTCATTGTTGTCCCCTTGTTCTTTTCCAGAACCAAGCCTCTCATTATACTTTACTTTGGAGGGGAGTGTCTCAATCATCATTGAAGGGTTCAGTGGCATTTTCACTGCTGTCAATCTTTCTCCTCTCTCCTTTGCACCAGTATGGGGGCAGGCAGGACCGGCTGCTACATTGTGCTGGATGTCATGCTGGATATGGCTGAGTGTGAAGGAGTAGTGGACATCTACAACTGTGTCAAGACCCTCTGCTCCCGACGCATAAACATGATCCAGACTGAAGTGAGTGGGAGGGCAGCAATGTTGTTAGAGAGGTCATTCTGAACTGCTGATCAGAAAGTCACAGTATGAAGCTGCTGGCACGTGTATTTCACCACGATCATGTATGTCTGCGCTGGAATTTTGTTCTTTCAGGTTGGAAAATTTCTGAAACGGCATTCCAAGAGCTCAGATACTTGACTTAAAGTCAAAGTAGCAGAATCACAAGTACAATTAAAACTTACAGTATGTTTTGAAAGTCTCATATACATAGATGAATTTTGTGGAAGGGGCCTCTTGGAGGCTGAGGAACAAGCTAAAAATAGAAAATCGGTTGTAAAGTTACTGTGATGAATGCAAAGAGTTATTTATACTGTACATCCAGCATACATGGAACAACATTAGCACTCACATGTTCGGCCACCTGTTAAATAGAAGCCCAGTATTCGTTCCTCTTTTAGCTTTGTTGTGGTCTCCATCAGCTCCGGAGAAAAATATCCTAGCTACAAATTGCATGGTCCTTAAAGTTTTGCTTGTTTATTTTGTTTATTTTACCACTGAGTTATTTATGTGTGTAGCTATGTGATGTTGCAGCTGGTCCAAGCAGACCTCATTTGAACATATTTTACTGTTGTTTGAACAGTTACCTTACATAAAATATTGTTTATTAGTATATTAGCATGGGAATAGTCAACATTTTTCTTGCGTACAGTATAAATGAATGTACTTTACTTTCCGCTAACAGTGCTCCTCTACAACTCAAATGATTTAAGGGCACAGTGTTTATGGTTTGAAGGCCACTTAGTATGATACAATAAACATTCATTTAAAAATGCTATTTATGCTAAAACATTGATGTTAAATGAAGTCATGCTGGTGCGATAATTATTTCAACTTTTCATTTACTACAACAAATGCTTTGTGTAAATAGATACACAGTTGCAAAATGTATTATCTAATGTATATGTAATGTGTACTCTCAATCGTCAAATAAGCAAACCAGACAAAAACATTAATTACAAGAGTGAATAAAACTATTAAAAGTTGGGAAATAGTTAAAACTGTTCTCTTATAAATATGTTGGGACGAGGAGGCTGTACAGTGTGTATCAAACAATGGTTTTATTTCTCTTCTAATTCCATCTTTTTACCTTTCAGCTAGAGCCATCTACCAGTTGAATGCATATTTCTGCAATTACAGAAGACATTACAATGATAAATAAGTTGGAAGGGGGACAGTCTTATGTCTGATTCTGAATGTATCCTCGCTTCTTTGATCTTTTGTTGGGTTGGATGTCAAAACAAATTTCCTAGTTTTCTCGTTAATTACACGGCACACAATGTTATTCAGACACTGTGTAGGCAATGTTTGGCTCCTCTGATGTGTGTTGTCTTTTTTTACCCCATTTATAGCAATTTTCTGCTTGGAAATAATGTCTAAGTATAAGCATGGCAATGTGAAGAATGTTTGACATTTATGACTATTAGTCAACATTCAACAGCAGTAATTAAATTCAGTATTGTTCTTCACAAGTGGGCAATTAACAGTTAGGAGGCTGGTAAGTGCAGTCGGGGCTTTGTGTGACTTTGTGAATTTGTGAAAGTTTCCCCCGCTGTCTGTCTCGTAGGAGCAGTATGTGTTCATCCACGACGCCATCCTGGAGGCTTGTCTGTGTGGAGAGACTGCCATCCCTGTTAATGAGTTTGCTCTCACCTATAAGGAGATGCTGAAGGTTGACTCTCAGAGCAACACCTCACAGCTTAGAGAGGAGTTTCAGGTAAGACACACTAGCATGTGATTTGTATTTAAGTGTGTAAGCATGCATTAGCGATGGCTTTTGATTGATTACACTCATTCCCTCATCAATAATTCCAAACTCAAAGCTTAAATCAGTTTCTGTTGTTGCCCGGTAGGGTGGGAAAAAGTTTCTGTTGAAATGAAGTGTTGATCAAACCAAGCGAGCGACCAAACAAATTTGGCAGGTCATCTAGTTCAGCCACATGTTGTAGGTATGGCAGTTTACTGTACCCTTCCACACGGTGGACGGAATAGATTCACAGTTTAAACGTGTCATTATATGTTGCTGGACATAGCTAAGTAGTGAGGAGACCTAAGACCGTTTTTATCCAAACACACTAATGACATGTACACATGGCAATTTATTTTAATGAGCTGCAGAATTGATTAGCTTGTAGCTTACATGTCCCTCAAAGCCCTTTGATTGTTTCACCCTGCAAAGGCTTCTGAACCAGTTCAGTATTACTGGTGCAAATTAGCTGCTGAGCTAAGTACGCTGATGTTCTTAAAATGTCTGTTAGTAACTGTCTCTTTATTTTGACCTTTTTGCTGTCTTAGATATGTTACTTTTTCACATCCTATACAACCAATTGTGTTAAAATATTACAGCTGAAAACAAATTTTGATGTTGTGATTTCAACATGCAAAACTGCTAAAGCATGGCAGAAAACACGACTACTCTGACTGGAAGAGGCTGCTTTGGCTCTGTCAGCTAGAAATGGACAGCTCATATCAGCTCACTGACCGCAGTCCCATGAGAGGTTGTGGGTTTTCTAAACACGCTGAGCTTAGTTGGTCTTGTAAGAGAAAAATCCACTGGTTGTTAGAGACAATGGAATGAGAGTGAAGCTGCTTTTCAAATCAGTACACATAAAAATGGTTTTGTTCAACAGGAAAGTTTTAGATTGCAGCTAGGATCACGTACTGTATATGTCTGTATGGCTTGCTGTTGGCTTGTTCAGCTAATGGCAGTTTTAATGATGTTACTGATTGTGACCTTTGGCCGGGTTATATTCTCTCCTCCACACGCTGCACAATTAGCTCCCTTCAGTGCTGCTGAGTCGTCCAATCAGACAACCTCTCGTAATTGCACCTCACAGCCTGGATGCAATATTCTAGTTACAGGCTGAAGTGTTCTTCTCATTTTGTCTAAGCCAGTGGGGAGTCATTTACACTATGAAGCAAATTGCATAATCAGTTCAATTTCAATTTTTGTTGCTTTATAATAAACTTATTTATAATGTATAAGATTGCACCAAATGTGTTTTTATCCATTAAGCCTGGTGGGGGATTTGAGTGATAATAAATGTGTTTTAAAGTTTCCCGGAGATGACTGGAGATAGTTGTGCTTGTCAAGTATTAGCAGTGTGAGTGGAGAATATTTTCATTGCCTCTGTCAATCTCTCTTTGATCCCACTTCTGTTCCGCTGCGTCTGTCTCCTCTTAGCACAGTCTTTATTCTTGGTCTTTCATTTTATCTCTATATCTAAACTGTGAATGCATTCTCAAACACTGGTGCCAACATTTCTCATCATCTTTCCTGCACACTCTCATCTCTTTCACTGCCCCCCAGACTCTGAACTCGGTGACGCCTCACCTTGATGTGGAGGAGTGCAGCATTTCTCTGATGCCCAGGAACCGTGAGAAGAACCGTAGCATGGACGTGCTGCCACCGGACCGCTCCCTGGCCTTTCTCGTCACGACCGAGGGAGAAAGTGGCAACTACATCAATGCTGCGCTCGCTGACAGCTTTCTCCAGCCTGCTGCCTTTGTGGTGACACCACATCCACTGCCCGGGACCACCACTGACTTCTGGAGGCTCCTTTACGACTATGGCTGCACCTCGGTGGTGATGCTCAACCAGCTCAACCAGTCCAACTCTGCCTGGGTGAGAGGGAGGGGGTGATTATGGGCATTATGGGAGGCATTATGTTTTCGGGTTGTCCGTCCATACCTCTGTCTGTCCGTATGGCCCATTCTTGTGAACGTGATATCTCAGGAACACCTCAAGGGAATTTCTTCAAATTTGGCACAAGTGTCCACTTGGACTCAATTATAAACTAATTAGATTTTAGTGAGGTCAGAGGTCAAAGGTCAGTGATCTCACCTCTGTCTTATACACATGAATTTGACTGGTTGGTGGGGAAATAGAAATACTGCGAAGCGGTAATTCTAGCTTTTAACTTTATTTAATTAATGTAAACATATCACACAAATGAGATGGAATAACACCACCAACATGTTTTTTTGTTTTTTTTTACTGAGACTTAACTCAAAAAGTAAGGTGAGTTCTTCCACCAGAGCAGCATTTCCTCTGAGAAATGTAAAATATGTATTACCTGAAGAAGATATGGGGAATGTAGACTGCCAAGGCCAACTTCCCACCAGTTCCAAACACTGGAAGGCAAGCAGTAAGTTGAAAGCTAGTGCAAAAATACAGAAACAAAAAAGTAATTTAAAGCAGAAAGCTTCCA
Organism: Monopterus albus; assembly: GCF_001952655.1. Lineage (NCBI taxonomy): Eukaryota > Metazoa > Chordata > Actinopteri > Synbranchiformes > Synbranchidae > Monopterus > Monopterus albus. The sequence continues at coordinate 837,688 of NW_018127957.1, forward strand.
GCCTCTTTCTTGTCCTGTCCAGTTAGCCAGCACACCTTCCTTCAAAAAAAACTTCCTCCAGCCTCAGAAATCAAACAACTGCCTTGTAAGTCTGGATTTTCTCAGAGAAGAGCTCTCCCAGTGCTGTGTACAAAGCAAAATACACTTTTATCTCAGTTTGAATAAGACTCTGATACATGTCAAACTCCCCCTGACACAGACCCAGTAACTGGGAAAAATGTTAGCACTGTACACTGGAATACAAACATTTATATTATTCCATTAATGTTAACTGTAGGACAAGCAGATATAGTCTTTTTATGGTGCTGTGTAGCTGATAAATAATTCTTGTTAAATTCTATTTTAAACATTTCTTATGAGTGAAGTTTTGCTTGTATATACTGCAGTCAATTAATATGAGGTTTTGCACTAAATTAAGACAGGGGCTGTATTAGCAACGGAGCTAGGTGTCCTCCTAAATGGCAGTAAATCTCCCAATGAAGAGTTCCCTCTGAAGACCTGCAGAGAGCAACTTCTTGTAGGAAAAACCCTAAGAGAAGGGGTGGGGCTGACCTACTGTGGATAACATCAGGTTTCCTGAATTCATCTGCTTGCTGTCCCTGCAGTGATCGGTTGACAGGTGACCAGTCTGTGTACTGCAGTTTGTTTAATGTGCACTTAACTGTCAAAGAACCTGAATAACTCTCAGGCTGATGAGATACACCCAAGTTCACGAGCACATGTCCTGCCTCCACATTTTCCGGTGCCCAAGCAGCAAAGTGTGAACTGTATGGTATTATTGGGTCATTTCAACTTTCATGAACCAATTAAATCCTTATTGAATTGGCTGCCATTCAAATGTTGTTTTAAAAGTTTATTATTGTGTTCTTTTAATACCTGTGAGTAGGCTTTAGTGGCGCCTTTAGGGGCAGCGGGACAGCTTCTAGCCTCTCTCTCCTTGACCAGATTAGTCACTGTTACTGGTTGTGTGGTGGTGTGTGGTTTAATGAAATGACAATGTAAGAATGAGTGCTGCATGCAAATAAACAGTGTTTTGATTGTTTCCAGTTTACTTTATTCCTAGACACTGAAATTGTCAGTGTATTAGTTATCTTGACATTGAAGCAACATTTTATAATCACTAGTTTCCTACCATCCTGGTGTACCCACGTCCTAGGTGGTTTGTATGGGGAACCCATTTATGAAAGTCAAATCTGTGTTAGAACCAAAACTAATGATTTTATTCATTTTTAATATATACATTTATAAGTAATCAATTGCCCTTTAGGCAAAATATCCCCAAAATGTTTTAAAATGTGATCATTTTTAAAAACGACTGTTCATATTAGTGCTAATGGTCTAACTTACAGTATGGATATTTGTAGTGACAGCATATCAGTCATATGTGTGACACATGTCTGGCCTTTAGCTGGTTCTCTGCCACAAAGCTGTATTCCTGTATGCAGCCTGTCCCTCTAATTTCCACAGGCTGTCATGGCATTAACACATTTATATCATTTCCCCATCTGTTTGCTCTTGTGTGGGTTTCTTTTGCCGTGCCCCTATAGCCGCTCCGTCTCCGTGTCATGTCGGATTCCTGCTCAACATTTCCACCATGCCTGTCAGCTGCAACCTGCCCTTCTTCTTCTGTCACTCTCTTCTTCTCCCTCCTTGTCTCTTACTGCCAGTGAATTAACAGTTCACCTCTCTAACGCACACACACAGTTTGCCCTCCCGAGTTGGAGCTGCCTGTCTCCTGTCTAAGTGTATAAATATTTATCTGCCCTCCTGCCCAGTGTCATCTGTTAATGCCCCTTTGTCTTTGTGAAATGCCATTATCACTTCCTACTCCTGGGGTACCCTCGACCCCAAAGTCACCACAGAACACATCAGTGTGTCAGCGTCACTCCCCTGTGTGCGGGGGTTTTTATCACTTCTGGGGGGACTTGACTTTGAAGTAGCACTGATGGGAGACCTTGGCTTTTGTGAGCACCAACTTCTCAGCTAACTTCCTGTTTATCTCTCCCAGGCAGAGCCAAAGTCTCCTACCCCATTAATTTCTAACGTGCTAATGGTAATGATTTGACTCATAAATAATTCAGGCCAGGTGACTGCGGTTTATGTGAGGGATTGTTTCTAGTGATGTGTCTTTTTCCCCATCTAATTTACAGTTGCTCTTTGTAGATAATCATTGTCATTTAGGCTAATTGCCTCTGCTGTCAATTCTCAGGTGTCTTGTTAGTAGGCTTCACCGTCAATGGCTGCTGACATAATGATTTGTCCTGCCTCAAGCAAGTGTGGGCTAATGACCTGTTACCCCTCTGCTCTCTCCTCTCAGCCTTGTCTACAGTATTGGCCTGAACCAGGGCTGCAGCAGTTTGGGCCCATGACAGTGGAGCTTCTCTCTAGGACAGCCGATGATGATGTTATCATTCGTCTCTTCCGGGTTCAAAACATCACCCGGGTAGGTGGAACCGGTGCGAAATGAAAAATCAGAGCATAGATCAATCAGTGATTGATCCTTGATCAATCCTTAGGAGCCATCTCTTGTCCGAATACATGCAAACTAACACTTAATTTAAATTGTGACTAACAGTAAAAAATGTGTGTGGACACAGTTACAGGTGTACCAGTAAAAGCTTTCTCTTCGCATTCTGTCTGAACACACAGATAACAGCTAGCTATGTCAGCAGCCACACAACCCGGCTGATAATTCTCTGATATCCAATCTATAATTTCACTCATTATTCTGGACAGTTTTGGTCAGAGATCATTTCTATTTCTTAGCTGGTAAAACAGTAACTAAACAGCTACTGTACCATCATGCCGTCATCTTATATAGGGCCAAATACATGTCATACAGTACGGCCATATGGGAAGAATTTATCAAAATGTCAAAATGTACTGTACAGTTGCTGAAATAATTCAGATTGTTCTGGCCGTGATTTGCTTCCATACTGTACAAATCCACCATGAGATAGATAAGAACATGAGGAAGCTTATTTATCTGGTTTAATTTATTGACAGAAGGGTGAGAAATATGTTACACAAAGGGAAACAACCAAAAAGAACTAAAAGGAACTTGCACTGTCTTACTGTACCTGCATGGTAACCATGACAATATGGCTAAAACAAGTCAGCCCACTTTTTTGGAGCCTGAGAGCTTACATCCTACCTAGTTAAGGGCTGCTCTTTAACACTGACACCAACATTCACACCTAATGTTTTTGGACCAAACCTGGTGCAGAAATGCATTCAGAAGTTGTCCTGTGTGAATAGATACATACTAAGCTATATTTTTTCTTGAGGACTTTGTTTGCAGAATGTGATAGCATGAGACTGGAACTGAAAGCATGTGTCTCGTGCCAAGGACAGTGGTCATGAAATTGGCATTCAGTATGAATATATGGCCAGTGTTGTGTTGGGTTTCATTAGATTGCATTGGATTAGATTGCAGATGCTCCAGTTATTGTGTCCACTATATCTCATTATGAGGCAGACATAGCAGTTTTATATGCTATAATATAATTTAATTCAGTATTTGTCTAGCTTTAGAGTAGCAGTATCTAACCTTGACTGAAATCAATTGGATGAGTTTTTTTATGTAGCCTGTTTATTTGTACCACGTTACCCACCCTTGATTTAACGTGACTATGTCATTGCCATCAATCTGCTTTCCTCACAGTAAAGAAACATTAAGATCTAAGTGTAAACTCTAAATCCTTCTCTGTCCTTGATATATCAGTTTGAAAGCTTTACTGTTTAAGTGTTAAATTTTCTTATCAAATGACATTATTAATTTAACATTGGATATGGAATAAAACATTTGCTCAAGTCCTTAACAAAAGACTGTTCCAGTTCTGTACTGTGGGACACATTTCCTGGCCCTCGCTCAGTTCATATGTTTTTAAGGGGGCTAATCAGTCCCAAGTCCTTAAGAAGCAGATTATGTGATGCTGAAGTAAACAGACCCACCACCACCCACACACACTTATTTTTACAATCTGCAATTATTAAAAGAAATTTCTTGCTTTTGACCGTCTCCCATATTTTTGTTTGACTTTTGTGTTACTGAATGTGTTTCTGGATTGTGTGTCTATGTGTACACCTGTGTCTGGGTGTTGTCTGAGCAATTTAGCCTGACTCACACTCCACTTTACACCGTTGCAACACTTCCAGCTCCCATCCTTTGACCCCATTAAATTCTCAGCAGTCTCCTGTAGATGCAGCCAGCAGCTAGTCAAACCAGTGTGTCCTCGTTGTTAAGCCTCCTTTAGTTGTGAAACCCCCTTGCACCCCCTTACCTCCATCACCCTTCTACTCCGAGCCAGCTCCTCAAATATCTTCATGCCAAGTTAGAAACTGTCCCACATGGCCTGTCTGCAGGATCCAGAGGAGACAAACACTACAGAGCAAGACAGCCTCTTTCCCAAGAAGGTATTCCATTGGATGCTGCTCACTAGAAACAGCAAAGATGCTCAGAGTAGTGTCATTGTCAAATAAACTGTAGTACCTAGGTATAATTAGAGTAACACAGGAGACCATTACTGAGACAGCTGATAGCTTCTACGTCACATCAAGTGTTGCTAATGCTTATGAGGTTTTTGACAACAAAAGGCACGATGTAGCAAGGTGGAAATGGGTGGGACCCTGTTTTGTTTGTGTCCCTTCTACAGCTGTGACATCTCACATGTAAGAACAAACTCCTTGGCCCAGTCTACAGAAAAAGAGATTAAGAGAAACAAGGATGTTTTTTCTCTGGCAGTACCAGTAGTTTTCAAGGATGTTTTGAAGTTTGGGTTTGGTAGAGGTCAACAGATAAAACACAGTTTAAAATAGTTTCTTCTCACCTTTTTTTTAGTTTCTGCAAACAGCTGTTCTCATTAAAGCAGCTCAGACAAAGGTAACAACTAGCTGGTTAGCACAGTGGAGCATTGAGCAACATAAAAAGCCAGACAGCTTTCTCAGGAGTTAGTGTAGACTGACAATTGGACTTAACCAACACAGCATACGTTGCTATGCTGCATTGCCCCTTAGCTGCTGGATGTGTGAACTGGAAAGTGCTAACACATTCACAAATAGCAGCTTTAAAAGTTGCTAATACTGTTCTGTTTCTGCGTTGGTTTCAGTATTCAGACATGGCTGTTGCTGCTTGGTAAAAGATGAGATGGGGGTTTTTGTAAACAATGTTTTAGTAATATCTTAAACATGCCTTTAACAGCCCATTAAAAGTTAAGAGTAGAACCTCCACAGTGGAACCTGAGCAGGTCTGAGTATTGACAGAAACCCCTGTGGCTCATCTCCAGATAAATGAGTCTGTGACTTGGAGCATATGAGGTGGTTTTAATGCATATTTGATGGGATATATTGGAAAAAGACAAACCTGTACTCACTTTTTCCTCCCTCTCCACACCTCTTACTCTTTCTAGCTTCAGGAAGGTCAGCTTTTGGTGCGTCACTTCCAGTTCCTGCGCTGGTCTCCGTACCGTGACGTCCCAGACTCCAGAAAAGCCTTCCTCAGCCTTCTGGCTCAGGTTCACAACTGGCAGAGGGAGTGTGGAGAGGGACGCACCGTTGTCCACTGCCTGTGAGCCCACTTAACATCCACCCACGCTGTGCATACTGTACAATATGTGTTTTTAATAGCTAATACTAATTTTCAACTCCAGACCTTTATGTGATGGCCCGCTTTTCAAATCTGACATTTAAAAGTATTTTACATTCAGCAGCTGCTCATGAATTTTATTCTTGCTTGAATGGAAAAGCTTTTGAAGCAGCTTTCAGACTCTGCACTGAAGGCTAGACTGTGTTCTAATAAGATGCCAGACTGCACTCATATTATTCAAATTGCTACTGTTATTTAAACTTGCCATGGTCACACAAAATTTCTTTTTCAGAGCTATTAAAGCTACAGAGGAAAACTAAACCATTTGTGTTATTATATCAGCTGCTTGATGTGAGGTGCCCCCCATTACATTTGTCCCCCGTGTCAGGGCCCTCTGATCTCCTGAGGTCACACTGTGTTAAACACCTCATATCTGATTAAGTCCCCACTCCCGTATTTTAATGAGAACTTTACTCGGATATTCATCTTGAATATCCGCCCCCCCTGAGGCTGTCTGAAATGTTCTTCCACATCTTTATTAGGTCACTCATGTCTTTATGCTTCGTTCTGTGTGTGTTTCTTTGTTCCATCCTTCTGGAAAAGGAATGGCGGTGGCCGGAGCGGGACTTTCTGTGCCTGCACCGTTATCCTGGAAATGATTCGTCACCACAGCATGGTGGATGTGTTCTTTGCTGCGAAAACACTGCGCAACTCTAAGCCAAACATGGTGGAGACAATGGTAAGCAAGCAAGTCTTTAACTCTCTTTACTGTCGCATATCATATCATACTGTACTGTGCTACTGCCTGAGACAGGAACTGTCAGGGATATGGAAGCCTTCTCTGCAGCAGCTCAGGGAATTTACATCAGGCACTCTCCTGAAGTACTGTAAATGTATGTTATTCATAAGTCTACCACATAAAGGTAAATTCCACTGTAAAACACTGTTTTAGCTAAGAGGGAATTACATTTTAGACACAGTATATTGCATACAAAGTGTAAGACAAGCAGAGAGTGGGCGCAAATCATTACAAACTCTTTAAATTTGCATTTATCCCAAAACTGTATGATGCAATTAACGGATTTACAGTGATAATGAACAAAAAAGAGACAGAAGGGGAATATGTTCTGAGATTGATCACAGTTAGCCTGGTTGCAAACTGTGAAATATCACCCACATCGCTGATTTGTTCAGTGATTCAAATCAGAAGTACCAAGGTGAAATAAAGAATGAGAACGCCATTATCCGGTGTAGCTAACTAGCTGCTTAGCTATGTCCATAAAAATAGCAATTTTAATAAAATACATCTAAACTTTTACAAGGCCGACAATTACTGCGGCTACAAAGCTGCATTTTGATTAGGGTCAAAACAGAAAGAAACTAGCCAGCATTTACACACCATGAAGTTAAAGTAAACAGCAGGTCAGTCTGATTATCAAGCACAGTCACAATGCAAATTATGACTTACATTATAGAAAAACAGTTTTTGAGAAATAAACCTCTGTTCTGTGTAGGAGCAGTATCGGTTCTGCTATGACCTGGCCCAGGAGTACCTGGACTGCTTGGAAGTCAGATAGCATCTGTCCCTTTCTTCTTGTCCCTCTCGAAGGAGAACGTCTGACTCCTGGATTCTGCATCCTGGATCCCTGATCCTCACTTCTTAGTCTATGTATACAGCTCTGGTTGTCTTGCTTGCCATGCTTGGATAAAACGTTGTCTGTCATAAAGACTGAATGAGAAAGTGTACTGGACAACTTGTAACATACTGCTGACACCATTTATGCTTTTCTTTGGCACTCTGATCCAATCTGTACTTTTTTGTGCCACTTTATATCTGCCAAACCAGAGGACACCAACAGGAGTGGAGTTCATTTTATATGTGGCCACTGTCAAGGCAGCTGGACTACCTGTTGTACACCTCAACAATGGGATTCAAAGAGCTCTGCTGTATCCTGCCTTACTATGAACACGCATAGCGAAAGGGAGCTATAACTGATGCCAACCACTGGGTGATATTTTGTGTTTGTTCGTAACACTGTAAATGGTGCATTCTGCTATTGGTGAACATCCCCTGTTGTACTGTACTATATTTGAACTTTGTCCCGGATGAGGCTGACAGCTGAAGGTTAACTGATGGTTAAAAGGAAAGAAGTCGGTCACATCTGTACACTAGAGTTGTCTTGGACCTTATTTCTCTTTATTTATTCTTTGTGTATATAGATGTTTTTTTTCCTCCCCCCGATGTTTCTAGATGTTCTCAACGTCTTATCAATGTGCCAATCCATTCTCTCTGTGTCTGTAAATGGGGACCACTTCAGCATCTGCATGCCAGTCCTAAGTGTTTCATTGCAGTATGTGGCCCAAATCTGCTTTAGGGTGGATTCTGTGAAGTGAATCCTTCTGCTAGTTCCGAGAGAGCTCTGTAAGAATAACCACGTGTTGCTGTGAGAATGCGGCGAAGATCTGTCGCTTTCTAAATTTGTATTTATTCAATGTGTCTTATTTTCTAAATAGTATATAAACGGGGAGAAAATAAAATATGTTGTTGCTTAACAGCCAGGCTTTTTGGAGAGGTTTTTGTTTTGTTTTGTTTTTTTACACCTCACCTCTGGTGTCTGATTGGCCACCCCCCCCACCCAGACTCAGAAGGTAATAGGTAGTTGGCTTCATAGCTTATGAGTGAATTACTGAATGAGTGTTCTGGGTGCCGACCCAAGGCCCCTGTGAAGTGAGAAGTTTATCAAACAATTGTGAAGGGACACAAAATCACTACAGAGTGAGGTGCAACAAGCACAGAGGGACACAAAATGACCACAAAGAGGCACAAACCAGCTACAGACCATAAACAAGTCATGTGTGTCCCTCTCACTTTGGGACGGATTTTTGCAATCACAAATAGGAACTATTTCATGATTCAATTTCATATTAAAATATACAGCTATTTATATGTTGTTCATTTATTATTCTGCATAAACAATGTAAATAATAATACTAAAAAACCTAAAGCTTCAAATTTGAGTTAACTAATTTCACTGTGCCCCAGTCTGCAGCTGCCTGCTCACAGAGCTCCAGCTGGATGGATGGCCCGCACTGCGCTCCACAAAGGTATCGAGTTTGTGCTAATGATCCCCCAACACCTCCGCCATCATGCCCACCTCATGCAACCAACAGATATCGATGCTTAAAAAAACACCACCGGTCATTTTCTTGACCTGCATTTTAATTTACTCTTATCATTTAATTAGCAAGTTTAATAGAGTTTTTTATCATTACCAGCAAACAGAGCTTCTAGTAGTCCACCACCTCTTTAATTGGAGAGTCTTGATGATCCATTGATCGAGGGCTCAACACACTTAATCTGCATGTGGCGCTTTACAAGATATGTCACATCTAGTTACTGTGTTTTATGAGTGGCTGATAAACTCTGGTAATTCACAGCTGGACTTTTTTCTGCCCTTCATTTCTTATCAATATTCTGTACTCCTGCTGCCTGTGCACTTTTTAAATGAAAGACAGGATACTAACAGATTAGTTTCTAACATATGCAGAGTAGAGTGCGTAAACAGCTGGACAAATGAACTCCAGGAATAGTCGAGCAACATGATAAAGGTCGAAGGTCATGCTGGGTTGTATTGTGTGGCTGTCAGTGTTGCCTCCAGTGTTCAATTACTCTCGCCCTTTGTATTTCCAAGGCAACAGATCTCCCCTTACTGCGTTTAAAAGATGATGAAAAGCCACATAATGCATGCTAGATGAAAAACGCAATTGCTATTGTGCACAGTGAACAAAAGGACAGGGATGATGATGCTCCCCTCAAAGCATCTGTTTATGTCAGATTACACAAACCTGCAAATTACTCCCCCCCCCCCCCCCGTATGTTGCTGGAGAGAAAACACAGGTCTTCAAATTTGCCTTCCCCTTTCTTTTTGAGGCTGATCTGAATGTTTTAGAGCCCAGCTAGAGCCTCATTGTCGCAGTGACAGTGTCTGTAATTACTGTAGTAGCCATTGTTTCAAACTGAAAGACTGTGTTCAAGCACTGGAACTGCGACTTTTCTAGATGATTGAATGCAATGAAAGACAGAAAGAAGGCTTGGGGGTATCTGGGAATTCCTATCTTGATGACTATATTAATCACAGAACATTTTCTGTATACACACACACACACACACACACACACACTTACAGGGAAATTATATTGATTCCAGACAATCAACAGAAACATTCAGGTTGTTCACTTAGTACATAGAGGTGGTAATATTGCTCAGTAATCTTAAAGGTGGTGACAGTGTTCTAGTGCCAAACTACTCACAGTCACCACTCTCACTACAGCTCCACACAAAGAGTGTGTTATATGGTCTTTTGTTTCATTTTTCATTGTCACATCCTCCCACTAAAGGAGCAATCACAGCAGACTTATGCGTGGCTTTTGATTGCTCAAATTCTCACTCATAAGTTATTAATATCCACATAAAAGAGCAGAGAGGCTGAGCTGTTTGAGCAGACTAAGCTAAAGATAAATAATGCTGGGCTGGCCTCCATGACAGATCTGCTGGCAGAGGGTTACAGTTTGTCTTTAGATGAGTCCAGGAGGCTCTGTAGGACTAGTCTACTCCTTGTCCCTGTTGTGTTACTCCACACCTCTGTTTTTTCCATTTTCTGTAATCAATCAGTAGCTTGTTTTCAGAGGGCCAAATTGGCTGATGGGATGTACACGCATCGGGGAGCAGGCCCTGGCACTGTGGCATCACAAGCCTGTACTGTGAAAAGCTGTGTAAACACAAAGCTCTTTCCCCTGCTGGCTTTGTGTTAAGGCTCCAGCCATGCAATGGGTAGCCACATGAAGCAATTAATATCTCCTTTATTTTGACACAAACTCACCATGGGAGGTGGACTGCAGCCTGGCTGGTGAATAGAGATGTATGTGCGTCTTGCCCAACTGATGGCAGATTCAATTTGAGCTCACTTTATCTCCATGCAGGTTCATCTGATACGACTTTAAATTGCATTAAATTAGATTGCTTTTAGTGGGTATATGGACTGGAAGCTTCTCTCATCTCTTTATATGGTCAAATTGATTGATGTAGCGCAAGGTCTGCAAAACATATTTCATGAAAGTATGGCTGCTGACGATAAAAGCAGTTTTTGACTTTTTTGATTTTTTTTAAGAAAATGTTTCATTCGGTACAACAGTCATCATTGATTATGTCAGGCTTGGATGATAGGACATCCATGAAGACAGCGGTAAATGGCAAATACGTCCTTTGGTAAGAAGGCAGCGCATCACCTGAGGAACCATGTGGCAGTGCTGAAAACATGAGGCAGCCCCCCCTACCACAGTCACATCCACTGAGGCAGGAGGGAAGATGCATGGCGATGGCCCAGGGCGAGCCAATAATGACCCTACTTTATCCCAGTGGCTTGCAGTTCACTGGCCCTGCATCTCCATCTTCCACCTCTCTGTGTGACAATAAGCTCAGAGGGAGGCTGAGGGAGGTCTGAGGTGCTGTGACCTGCACAGTCTTGACCGACACTCTCAGCTTACTTTTGATAAGTCCACAGCTGTCAGAGCACCATGCCCGAACCCATGCGGAAGGATGTGACACTGAGCATTTCTACTCATTTAAAAATGTAATGGAAGTGGGTTTAAAGAAACACCTTTATTTTTACTTTGGCACTTTCACCCTTACAGCAGAAAGTACAGAAGCAAAGAGAAATGCATGGCACCCACCTGGAATGGAAACAGGGTTGTATCAAGGATTTTAGGAAAACTGAGGTTATAGCTCAAAGAAGAGTCTGGTTTTTTTAGTTTTTAGTTATTGAGCTACAGTAGCTGCTTTAAAGTTCCCGCAAAACCTATTTAAATAGTGTATAATTAAATTGAGTTCTATAAAGGAAATTCTTCTGGAGATCAATAACTGCATTTTTTAAATTAAAATAACTGTCCAAGAAATGTGCTGTGGCTCTGTCCAGGAATTTACTGGAAAACTGTGGATCTGTCATATAAAATGTTTTATTACTTAACATACTGAGTTATTGTATTTATTTTATTGCCCTAAAAGTTATCCCGGTTTAAATATACTAAGTCTAAAATAAATAGTATGTTTTTAAGTGTAGAATTTAAAGATGACCAAAACCCCCCAAATTCCTAGAAAAAAATACTGAGGACATGACCACAGTGTCACTGATGCTATCTGTGGCTTATGATACATGTAGATATGCTTCTCTGGTAAATTACATGTAGTATACCAGCAGGTATTACAATGATACAATGGTGCTAATGCTTTTCATATGGCAAATGCATGATATGTTATTCATTATCATACATGTTTAACACACTGCAGCACACTGTAGCCTGCTAATCTGCATTCATTCATTCATTTATTTGTTTTTATTGGGTCTACACGGACAGAAAAAAAGAATAAAACCACCAAACGTCATGGAATTCAAGTTAAATGCTATTGCACATTGAACAATCTTCTCTCACTTATATTTTGTAATTGAACTTTTGGATAAAAATTGAATATAACAAGGTTGATTTATAGGCTACTCCCACATAAATGATTGTAATTATAAGCGCATGCTGGCCTAATTGATGCAAAATGACCCGAGGTGGTGTCAATTGGCTGGGTGATGTCAGAGAAAATAAAGTTTTGCCAAAATAGCGACATTTGGCCTTAGCAGGTAACTTGAGGTCAGATGTGACACCTACCACCTTAGGAGAGAGTCATCATGTCCAAACAGGTTAATTTATTCCATAAAAATGAGCAAAGGTGGAATAACCAAAGACCTGGACGGTGTCAAAAATGAGAGGATTCCTGTTCTGGGAAGGGTGAGCCCACGTTTCTTTAAACTGGTTTATAGCAAAGTGACCCTTAACTGTTTGCAAAATGAACTTAAGTTGTCATGGTTGTATATTGTTATATGTGTAAGTGTTGAGTTGATTTAGTATTCCATGAATATGTTGTGTTAAATATGTTGTTCATTTAAGCTCAAAGCTGCTAAGATGAATATGGGTTATTGTGATGTAATTTATGTAACCGCTCATTTTACATTAAGAGACACTACGTAGTGAAATGTGTCTCGCAAGAACGTGAACACTTACAAGAGCAACATGGAACTTCTCGATTTGGACTGTAGGTGAGCAGATGTCTCTCACGAAGCTCTGCTGAGTTGCATTAAAATTATCTCTGTCTGAAGGCAAGCCAGACATTCAAGGGCAGTTAAGCAACTAAGAATCTCTTTCAAGACAAGCGGCCGAGGTACCTTTATTTATAAATGTCTTCATTTCTTTTATTTCTGTACATGCTAAGCATTGTTTAGCTGCTAATATCCTTGTATTGTTCATTCATGAATATAGTTCTCACGGCGTGACTAAAAGAAGAAGAAGACAATAAACGCCCGTTTCAGAGAATCGACCTGTGTCTGTGTTGTCATGAAAGAGCTACAAAATGTGTGGCTTCTGTTTGGCCACTAGTGCCACTCAGCCATGTCAGGCAGCTGATTGTGTCTGTTCAGATCTTTGTGACGTTTGTTTTGTAAACATTGTGTGCATTAGTGTTTCCTCCTGTCGTGTCTTCTTAGATAATTACCTGAAAGGACATGGTTTAGGTGTTTAATGTTGCTAGCCTTTAATATCTGTGGCTTATTGCACATTTTAAACTGTTTTGTGTAGCTTCTGACTGTTTCAGATTGGGTTTTGGTTTGTGTGCAGCTGCATAGTCTAAATTTTACTGAAGCGTGTATATAACGGTATACAATGTGATGTGTGAAGATGTGGCCCACAGAAGAAAACTCCTATAATATTCCTTTATGAAAGTATTACTCACGTTGTTGTCTAAACAGACGTATTTAATAAATCACATTTGGGCACTTTTGGTAACTTAGCAGTTTCTATTCCTCAGCTTCCTCAGCAGCGTGGGCTGATGAACCCATGCAAGTGGAAAAAATAGCTGCTTTTCTCTCCACGTAATGTTTAAATTGATTCTGGTAGAACTATCTGGACTCAACGTGGACCTCAAGATCAGGTCATGAAACAGGATGTACCTTAAGAAGTTGACGCATAGTCCTTAAACTTTTCTGTATGTTCAGTACAGATCAGTTGAGGGTTCCAGGAGTTCTGGTGCTCCAGGGCAGTTGTCTGCACTGCCCAGTTTGTAATCCAGCTCTGCTCCATTGTCCCTGTAGCCTCAATTACCTGCCAACCTCCTGTGTCTGTTTTGATACTCTGACAGCCTCTTTCATTTTGATGAAGCTGTGCACTGTTATATTATCACATATATTCTTGGGTTAATGTGTATGCCTATTGCTTTTGTCTTGTGTTGTGACATGAGTCTGTCAAAATACCCTTAATTATTTTATTTTATGTAAATGTATGTGTTTGGTTTGTGTTGATAGCCAGGGATATTTTCATTTGTCCTTTAATTTGAAAAGGTGACAAATAGCCCTCTTAAAAACGTAATGGCTAATAAATTTAAGTTGGGTTTTTGTCAGGTCCACTTGGCGCGACCTGCCTCTTTTCTGCCTTTCTCTCCTCTGTTCTCTCGACCTGCGTTTCTTCCGCCTCTTTCTCCTTTGTTCTCTCGACCTGCGGGATTCGCACCTCAGCTGTGTTGCATTCGCAATTAGCGATTTGTTTGTTGGTGCACACAGCTGGGGTGCATCCCGCTGATTGACGCCCTCCTTATTTATACCTCTGGCAGACAGCTCCGCTGTCACCGGAGCATTATACATTTGTAAAAAGGTACGAACAATAACAGGCATACCCCTTAACAGCCGTTAGTTGTGGTACAGTGGGTACGGAAAGTATTCAGACCCCCTTAAATTTTTCACTCTTTGTTATATTGCAGCCATATGCTAAAATCATTTAAGTTCATTTTTTTCCTCATTAATGTACACACAGCACCCCATATTGACAGAAAAACACAGAAT
>NW_018127957.1:853997-860708 GCF_001952655.1 Monopterus albus
AATTAGGGACTCGTGGGTTGTCGCGCACAGCTGAGGCACGTTAGCTTAATTACTTCCCTATCTTATTTATACCTCTGGCAGATGCTCCGCCGTGGCCAGAGCATTATACACGAAATGTAAAAAGTTACGAACAGTAACGAGCATACCCCTTAACAGCAGTTAATCGTGGTGTGTGTGTTATACGTGATTTTTGATTTCTACGCTGACAGTTCCTGTGCTGTAGATTTCATTATGAACGTTGGCTTTTCTTTTTCCTTGTTTTTGGCTAGACGTCTTTGTTCTCCATGCTGACAGTTCCTCTGCTGTGGACTACATTTTGTACATTGGTTATATGTTTTGTGTTGGATTTATGGAGACTTCCCCGCTGACAGTTCCTGTGCGGTGGATCTCGTGGTATGTTTTGTGTTTGAGTGTAGCGAAGTGGCATTAGGCTTTTCCACCGACAGTTCCTGTGCAGTTGCTTTTTTTTTTTTTGTCGTTCGCCACTCTTTTTGTTTTTTTTACCTGTCCTTCCTCCTCTTCCCGCTCTCCTGTTTTTTGCTGTCAGTCCCATGGTTCACCTGTTTGTCCTGATTTCCTACACCATCTCAACTCTACCCGGACTGTATACGTGCTTGGACTTTATGTTCTTTTGTTACTTTGTGTTCTTTGACCAGTAAACCGTCATTTTTTTCCCCTAGCACCTGGGTCAGCATACTTGAGTCCTGCCTTTGTTCTCCCTCACTCTCCAGGTGAGGGGGACTCAACCTTAACAGTTTTAGGGCAACATGACTCTTTATCTGCGCATCAATGTTAGAATCCTAATGAATTTAATGGAGTTGGACCCTATTTTGGCATGAGATACAAGAGGAGGAAAAGAATCCGAAACTGGATTTATTTGGGTTAATATCTGCTATAATAGTTAGGAATTTGATAATTAAAAGGTTTTCAAATTCTTCAGTTTTGTGTGCCTTTAAAGTAAACAAATGTTTTTGCTCAAAGACATTTTGTTTAATTTACAGTGATTTGATCATCAATTTGAGGTGTTGTAGGACATTCAAAAGGCAAAACTTACAGCCATCAAACTGATTTAATTTCAGAAACTTTTATTAACACGTTAACCACATTTTAAATGGGTACATGTTCCCTAAATTCTGAAATTAGGTATGAAACAATTACCGGTGTCATGGTAAGCCATGGTAAAGTTTCCAATGGTTAGGATTACCATTTTAAATATTAAAACTGTGTGATTACAGTGCTTAAAAACTCTCCCACTGAAGGGTTGAATATTGTCCAGGAAGTTGACTAGAGGTTCTCAGACGCCAGCGCAGTTTGTAATGCGGGTTTATTTGAGACTGTGAAAACATAACGCATTGCATGACAACTGTCTGGAGATTTTTCATCCATCTATGAAGGTTAAGTCTGAAGTGTCAGCATAGTTTGGTTTTTACAAGAGTCCTGAGGGAGTTGGTTAGAGTTGGTAAAGATGGTTACCCTGTCTGCAGAACACGCAGAAAAGAATTGCTGTGAAAGGAGGCAACACTTTGTGACCATCACCTTCAACTGTAAGTTAACTTGTAGCTCAGTGCAAGACATGAGGACTTCAGAATGTGGCAAATATTTTGTCATTAAGCTTTCAGTGTTACCTAGTTTTGTAAAAACACTTCACATTGTTCTGCTGCTGTATGCGTAGTATGTCTTTTAGCCGATTGCAAACAATAATGTGTTGCATAGTGTAGTCACCCAACATATTTTGTTCATTTAAAACCTGACGGTTGTCAACTTGGTTGAAAAACCATTCCAACAGGAGAAACACTATCCTCTGTATTTATATCAAATCAATCAAATCATTTTATTTGTATAGCGCCAAATCACAACAAAAGTCATCTCAGGACACTTTATAAAGTAAGGTCTAGACCTTACTGTTATCACTATTATGACAAAGGGAAAACCCAACAAATCCCCCTTGAGCAAGCATTTGGCGACAGTGGGGAGGAAAAACTCCCTTTAATGGAAGAAACCTCTGACAGACCCCGCCTCTTGGTGGGCGGCCTTCTGCCTCGACCGGTTGGGGTGAGTGGATAGAGGAGAGAGAAAAGAAAAAAAGCAACAAGACACAACAAACAATCAACACATTGGTCAGGTTGATGTGGCTGGTGACTGCTCATCAGAAACATAGAGCTCCAGGGCCAGGGTAACCTGCAGAAAGGTACAGGGAGAGAGAGAGGACACACTATGGGAGAGAGGAGACACAAAGTTAGTGATGTGTAATGGTTGCATAGGGAGAGAGGAAAGGAGAGGGGAGAGAAACTCAGAGCATCATGGGGCCCCCAGCAGCCTAGGCCTATAGCAGCATAGCTAAGGGAAGGCTCAGGGTCACCTGATCCAGTCTTAACTATAAGCTTTATCAAAAAGGAAAGTCTTAAAATCCTGACTGAAAATCCTCAAACAAATCATTCTTGTGCAAGTGGTCACATAACTGCTTTGCAATAGCTTTTTCAAGGATTTTGGAAATAAATGGGAGATTGGATATTGGTCTATAATTAGCTAGGACACCTGGGTCAAGAGTAGGCTTTTTGAGTAGAGGTTTAATTACTGCAAGTTTAAAAGCCTGTGGAACATAACCTGTTAATAGAGAGAGGTTAATCAGATCTAGTATGGATGTGTTGATTAGGGGAAAGACGTCTTTTGAGCCGCCTGGTCGGGATGGGGTCCAGGAGACATGTTGATGATTTAGATGAAGCAATTGTTGAGGTCAACTCAGAGAGATCTATAGGGGAGAAGTAGTCCAAGTATAAATGAGGTCTTACAGATGTTTCTAAAGCCATTGTAGTAGATGGCACATCTGCGAGAGCTGTGGGAGTGGTCCGACCAATTTTTTCTCTAATAGTTGTGATTTTATTTGTAAATAAATATGTTAGGCTCCTTATTGTCTTTCATTTGATTTTATGTATTCAAATGCAGAGCTGCCACCTCCAAGTTGAGTAGTCAGATTTAGTTGCAAGGCTTGTCAGTCGACTGAGCCTCTTCTTGTTGATCCTTTTGTTTTTATTCATTTATTTTGTCAGCCAGTGTGTATTACGGTAGAAGGCAGCCACAGACTGTGTTAGTTTGAGGTCTTCATCTCTTCATTTTGCTATGCCAAGCAGCAGTTTGCTCAGTACTTCCCCCCTTTGGTTGTGGGGCGAATACTGACTTTGGTGGTGACACTGTGCGAGTGTGTAAAGTCTGTCTCAGAATTAAAAAATGCCTATGAGAGCATTACTTCAGCAGAAATAAAAGTGTGCTGCCTGTCTCATTCTGACAAATCCATATAGCAGCCCGACATTATATGTCCTCAGTTTAAATAGGTCACAGTTCAACTCTTGCATTATTGTTGTCTTTGAAATGCTGAAATGTTCCTGTAACTCTTCTGCATTTGATTGCTGATGTTAATGTGGTCGAATATATATTTTAAAAATAAAGGAATAGCACTGAACAGCCGTATTCCAGTTGACTGACAGCATTCTTAGTCAGGTACAGCTCTACGAAAATGCAACACAGAAGGCTGAATATAACAAAGTTTGTGGGTGAGAGAAAGACATTAATAATAATGAATAATCCATTTGCTATTCCCTTGTTGACAGAGGGGGCATGCAGCAGGCAAACCCAGTAGTGGTACTGGTAATGCACATTAGAAATTTTTCCAATGTTTAAAAACGGATTTGACCATTGGCTATTTTTGTTTTACATTTATGCATGAACAAGGCATAGTGATGCTAATGTGGCTTCCAAGTAAAACCTTAAATCAGTGCTTTCCGTTAGTGTTAGTGCTTCTAGAACATTCTAACAGTACTGTGATAATACTGATAACCTGATGTTTTGGGCCACTATAATGTGTTAAATTTTCATATCGTTGAATCTCTATATGAAATATATACTTTATATGGCTCATTTAAATAGAAGAAATCTAAATCCAGACTGACATCTTCCACCTCTGGACATGGTCGGTTCTTTGTGTGAGCAGAGAGGGATGGCTGCAGCCAGGAACCAAGCCAGAAGTCAGAGAGGATTTCCAGATGGCATGCAGAGTGAAAAGAGAGAATCTATTTTTTACTTAATTTTGCTTGGTGGCAGTTGAAAGGCCTCTGCACATCACTAGTGCTCTTTTTATTTCTGTCATTTAAATGGAAGGGGAAGAGAATCTGCAAAGAGCCCAGTTTGTTTGCACACACTGAATACTAATACCACATTACCATTCATTAAACACATTGAACTCCTGTCTCACCTTGCTTTAGTAGGTTTGGTGCAAGTGAATAGCCCAGGTAGCAGCATGTAACAGGGCCAAAGCTGGACTACCATGATACTTTATAGTACTGCAGTGATTTCCGTCACTCTATAGCAATGTGCTACATACGCCTCTGAAGTGATCATGGCACTACAGCTGTTATATGGACTTTACACAATGAAGTCATGTCATGTCTGAACATGACTGACAGTCCATGAACAACAGTTGATTAGTTCCTCAGTGCTAATGGCCCTGGAAATGAAATTGCACAGGACCATAATTCTCTCACCTGTCTCTGCTGGGCAAAATCCACTGACCAATTTGCTACACAGATGGAAAATCAATAGCCAATCACATAGCAAAGACATGGATTGGGGTACTTACATAGTTAACCCCCACACAAATGTTTCTGTTTGGAGCATCAAAAATGGTTAGAGGAGATGTTCTTAATATCTACATTTAAGGGATTACTGTGTGTGTGTGTCTTGTCATGCACAATGCCAAAGAAACTGCAGTACCAATGAGATGGACCTGAGGGAATGGAAGTGAATAACAGTAAGGCTTTGTGAACACACCGGAGTATGATCAATGGCTTCTTTTCCTTTTATAACAATGTACGAAAGCACACGGATCTTTAATGCTGTAGGTCTCACTTTGAAAGTGTGGACTTGGGTTTACACTGAGATAAAAGAATGAAAGGAAAAAAGCCTGGCTATACAGGAGCTATAGTTACTCTCACCCAGCATGTTCCACTCTGCAGCTGTCTGTCAGGGTTAGAAACTGAGGACACCTGTAGACAAAAGACAAGGATTTAATGATGAGAAAACTACGCTATAGTAATAATATTGATAGGAGTGCAGACAAACCTACTAGTATAAAGACAATACACAGGTATAATAAATATACCATATAACATATAAATAATGCCCGGAACAAGGTAGACTAACACACAATTGTACAGGTATACTGGCAGATGAGATGAAGAGGCAGGAAATGTAACTGGCTCAGCTGGCTGCAACAATATATGGTATCTGCACAAGAAAACAAAACACTGGTGCAAGCTCAGCAATACAAGCAGTATAGCCAAGCTGGCACATTCACAAATATTTGCGCAGAAATGTTCTTAGTCTCCGCAAAAAACATGTGTATGCAAAACTGCAGAATGATGACGCGGGCGTACCAGCCAATTTTGTTCTCAAGACTTTGCGTATGTTAGTGATTCAAAATCGTCCTGAATTGATGGGCATCAGGCACAGAGTCCATTACCCCCATCCTATTTCCTCGCATTTCGTTGGCATACTCTCATCCTAACGGAAGAGGCTGTTAAAAGTCAACTGGCTCTCCTGTACACTTTCTCAGGCATATGAAGAAGCTTGCCACCAGATATGTCCAAGCAGATCCAACCCTTCTTGAGCTGCCCAAATGTGTGTTCTATTACGATGTGCATGGGTGCATCTTAAGTTAGATCCTCCCTGCCAGTTAAATGTACGTTTTTCATGCCCCATGCACCAAGCGTGTTACAAAAAAGTTTGGTCTCCAATCCCAAACCTAGATGACCCTGACATCATCAGGGTTATTTTATCAAACATGACAAAGCTACAAATATTTTACAGCTGTTTTCACAGGCTGAGTAGAATAACTGTAAACCACTCACCTGAAGTGTCCCTTTAGTCCCATAACTAACTTAAACAAGGCTAATGGATCATTTGCCTTGTTTAATTTATCATTAATTCATTTTAATAGCAGAAGTTTATATGCAAACTTTCAAAGTATAAAACATTATCTTAGTAGTCTTACACATTCTTTTAATATAATTGCTTTTTCAGAAACATGGTTTAATAATGTAAGAGGAATCGACCTTGTCTTGGATGGTTATGACTTGGTCTGCACAAACAGAGAGAATAAGATGGGAGGCGGAGTGGCCTTGTACATAGATAATAACCTTTGTTATAAAAAGCTGGAAAATATGTCAAGGACGATTGACAACTTGCTGGAGTGTGTGACGGCTGAATTACTACTGGAAAAAAAGAAAAATGTTGTAATAAGCTGTATCTACAGAGCACCTGGTGCCAGCATAGAAAAGTTTAATGAGTGGATGGAAGAAAATTACCTGACAATAAGTTATAAATTAATGTTCATATGTGGTGATTTCAACATAGATTTGTTAAATCCTAACAAGCACACAGGAACTGAGGAGTTTATTAACACAATATACAGATGCAGCTTATATCCAAAAATTACAAAACCAAGTAGAGTAACAACTCAGCATGCAACATTAATAGATAATATATTTACCAATGTTATGGATAGTAAAATGACAAGTGGATTATTCATAAATGATATTAGTGATCATCTACCAGTAGTTTTGGTTTATGAGGGCCAGTATAGAAAAGACAGGCCAAAAACAAATTTTTTCTATAGGAGGGTGATGAATGAACATGCTGTAATGAGGCTAAAAGATGATT
>NW_018127957.1:863833-870112 GCF_001952655.1 Monopterus albus
ACATGAAGAACAGTACTAGAATTGAGGAGTTTAAATATAAATATAAATGTATGTGTCATTCAAGATATATGCAAGAATAAGAGATTTAATCAAGAATGCATGAAGGAAACACTCTGTTTTAAATTTTCTGTGTATTACTTGTTTGGTGAAGAAGAGAATTACCTATGTAGAGATACTGCTTGCAGCCAGTGATGCATGAAATTTTTTGTACAAGATGATGTTATGGGGTAGGACTGGATAAGTCTGACTTCTTCCTACTCCATTTAAGCATGTACTAGGTATAAGCAAACTGATTCTGGATTAGCATTGGTTGGATTTGTGTAATTATGTGTGTGTGTTGATGTCATTTGTTCTGCATGTTTGAAAGAATAAATCAAATCAAATCAAATCAAATCATCCAGTACCCATATCTGGGATATTTGTGAATAGTCAAGTGCTTAGGTTAGGTTGTGTAGAGATGAATTCAATACAAGAGTCAGAGTCAGAGATGTGGCTGCGCCCTTAGCGAGTTCTCTTTGGGAATGCTTGACACATCACGTCATGCCAGCATCCATTTGGAAGCCTACTTCGAGTGACTCAAGTGCTGGGAAAAAAAATGCAGCTTGCAAAATATGCTGCATTTCCATCCAAAATACAGCAGACCTTGCTATGACACTGTGCTGAATTGCAGGATAAAATTCAGGTCACAGTACACATGGCTGTGGGAGCAGTCAGCTTGAGGAACGCAACGGTGCTAGTGTTAGCAGCTACTTTGAAAGCATGTTAGTTAACTCCACCTGGTCAATGTCAATAACTGGAGCTATAATCTGTTTTCAGATGCGCCTGTATGGTGGTGTTGAAAATGTGGGATTTAGACAAGTGAGAGACAATGGAACTAACAGCTCTGCAGCATTTTCATGAAAAAATCTATCTTAGCAGAGGAAGCTGCAGGTGGACAGAGGTTTACTGTGGACCACTGTTTACTGTTGTTCAGATGAGTAGACATCTTTTACTGAATTCGATTTTAATGCTTGAAATAGTTGCTTTTAGGGAAGCACTAGATTGTCTAGCCCAGGCTTTTTCACAGTGTGAGGCGCGCCTCCCCTGGGGGGCGCCAGAGTACATTAGGGGAGGTGCGAAACATTTTTGTAAAGGAGAAGAAAAGAAAGCTAAATTGCCGCTTGCACGGTTTTGGCTGTCTGTGGCGAGCGACTTGCCACACCTCTCCAGTAAAGCGGTCAAAGTGCTCATTCCTTTCACCCAGGGCCGGACCGTGGCATAGGCAGTATAGGTCAATGCTAAGGGCACCGTACATCCAGGGGGCGCCAGAAATGGAGGAAGAAAAAAAGTGTAACTTCCACTATTCTTAAAACTAGACCTCAGAAAAGAATAAGCCCATCACATTAATTTAACTGCATAGCAGCAAAGCCTACTTAATAATAATAAAATCTTGATCACCATGTATCATTTTCCTTCCACTTCACAATTATGCGATAGTAAAAGGAAAAACATCTACACTTGTACTGTATGACCTCTCACCTAAACCTACCATTTTCTAAAATTGCTGCACTGAAAAAAAAGATTTGTTGGATTTACTTGATTGTAATATGTACATCGGTCCCACACAATGATAATGTGTAAAACCAACATAATTTTCTTTAGGGGTTAACTTGTTTGAATTATGTTAACAGAGGAAATATGAATGAATTGCGTTGCATATACTAGCATAATTTGTGTAAATCCAAAGACCCGGTGAGTCCTTTTTTTCAGTGTTGACTCGGGGAGCTTTATAGCAGCATAAGACACCTTCTGTCCATAGACCCTCAAGTAGGACCCCCCCAACAAAAACCTGAAAAAGGAAACCTCAGGAAGAACAACACAGGAGAGATCCCTCTTCAAGGACGGACATGCAAGTTGTGTGCACAGAATAAATCAACAGAATAGGTTTACAGCATGAACAGTTAGAATGACATAACTCCTATATTGTTAATATATGAAGATGACTGGATAATCATATATGAGGGATGTGATGCTGGAGGACAAGCCAACTTCCAGGTACCTCCAACGGACTCAAGCCACACGACCTCCCCTCCAGACAGCTGGCTGCATTCCGATCAGCCCCAGCTGATACTTACTGCTACTTTGCATAAACACTGGTGCTAATTTAATAGTACAGAAGTGACCATGCTGCATCATTGTATGAATATATTATGAATAATTCATGCCTAAATGGTCAGAAGAAAAACAGACAGTAAACCTGACAAGTTGTTAGCTTTATGCCATTCTCATTCACACTGTAGAAATCCCAACTTGCATTTTTTTCTAATTTTAATCAAAGTTAACTGTCAGGTTTAGCGTGTAAGGATGCCAAATGGTGTTTGTGGTGGACTCAGTTATAAAACCAGATGAACTGATGTAGAGAAAGTTTCTTTTACTTGTTGCAACCAGACAACCAATACACAGTCCAGGATAACAATCAGGTCAATAAGACAGTCCAGGGTTGGCGCCGCTAAACAGGTATAG
Organism: Monopterus albus; assembly: GCF_001952655.1. Lineage (NCBI taxonomy): Eukaryota > Metazoa > Chordata > Actinopteri > Synbranchiformes > Synbranchidae > Monopterus > Monopterus albus. The sequence goes on from NW_018127957.1 coordinate 866,336, forward strand.
CCAGGAGATCCAAACTCGAGAGGTCAAGGGGAATAAATCAAAAGGTCGGTACACTGCAGGCAATCAGTTTGCACTTGTCACTGTGCATCTGTTTACTTACACAGTTCTGTCAGGAAAAGCACAAATGTGTCGTCCATTCAGTGGAAAAACCTGCGTAAAAGCAGTGAAAACTGTGGAAAACTGTGGTCACGAAGACTTCGACATTCAGCAGCCTCCCCACTCCAGTTATAACACTATAAGATTCACTTCAGAGACAGTGTTTCTCATTGTTAGCCATTTTAAGATTTAAAGTGGAATCTTTTGAAAAGGATGAATGAAATTTAAGTTTAATCTACTGTGGATCAACTTCATAGTCTGTGAGCCTTGGGAGCCCGTGGCCCTGTTGCAGTTCACTGTTTGTCCTTCCTTAGACCACTTTTAGTAGGTACTAACCACTGCAGACTAGGAACACTCAACTATACCTGCAGTCTGGGAGATGCTCTAACCCAGCTGTCAGCCATCACAGTCTGGCTCTTAACAAAGTCACTCAAATCACACTTGCTGGTTTTTCCTGCTTCCAACACATTGGTTTTGAGGACCGAATGTTCACTTGCTGCCTAATATACCCCACACACTGACTGGTGCCATAATAACAAGCTAGTCAGCGTTATTAACTTCACCTGTCAGTGGTCATAATGTTATGGTTGATTGGTTATGAACTATGGAGCAGATGTAAGATAACATCTTTTCTCTGTTGGGAAATTCCTGCTCTGATCATACTTGTGATCACTTGACAGCTGCTGTTAAAAGTTCTTCTTCACTGTAGATAAGTCAGGGACTTGATTTCTGTCTTAGTCCTTAAACTTCACACTAAGCAAAGATTTTTTGTTTCATCTTCTCTGTTGGCTGTAGAGCACTCTCAAGTAAGCACAGTCCCTGATAACTTTTCTTAACTCCTGACAAAAAAAGTGACAAGTGTGAATGTATTTTTAAAAGAAAATGGGCTAGATAAAGTTAGTATACTGCAAAACACAGCAGCACAGAAATCAATGCCAACAGGTATTTAATAGAGAGAAAACTGTGGCTGCCAGGTGCAAAACATCTTCAAAATGTCACAGCATTGTGTTTAAATTGACACCATGCATGTGTTTGAGTTCATTTGTATTTTTAAACGTTTTTTGCAGCAGCTGTAGAATTTTCTGAACTAGTAAAAGAGCATCCTCCACCACAAGTGATAGTTACCAGAATTCACCTGACAGCAGTGGGATGACTGATGCACATGTAGTTTTGCAAGGTCCAATGAAGGTGACATTAAAAGTGTGAAATGACTTCAACAACAAAACCACCCAACAATTTCACAGGAATATGCAGATGAACAAAAGGAGAGTTGCCTTTATGTAAAAAACAGCAGTTTGGTCCTTATTTTGCATTAAAGCAAAACACCCTACCACATACATTTGACCACTGGTTCATTTAAGGCCTGTGTTTTACTTTACTTTCTCTTCAGCTGGTGTAATCCTCTTACACCACATATCATGTCTATTGATGTATTCATGATCAACTGTGGTAATAAATGGACTGGCTCTTGTTCTGTGCCTTGTGGCAGTGGTAAAAGAATGAATACAAATAATTGTGTGTACATTTGCATGTGTTATGCATTCTAGATTTACTGTACGTGTGAAAACAGCTTTGTGTGTGTCCTTATTACTGACACGCTCTCCTTTTCTCTCTTTCTCTCACTCTCCCACGCAGGCCTACAGCTCTATCCTGGTTGTCATGGTGATTCTGCTCAACATTGGAGTGGCTATTTTGTTTATCCACTTTTTTATTTAAAGACAGCACTGCTTTCAGAGTCAGCCTATCTGTGCTACAACAACTATAAATTCATATGAGTATTATAACCAATCTGCTGCCCCTTCGTGTGTCTGGCGAGAGGGCCGCTACCAGCTGAGGGAAGACTGAGACCAAGGAGGGCTCCACCATCATTTCAGCTAAAGGTGGCTAACCCAGCCTAACCTCAGCTAAGCTTAGTCCAGTTGTGGTGAAGTGTGTAGCCCAGAAGTGGACGAAACAGGCATGAACCAGTCCAGGGAACGGGACTAACTAACTACAGGGAGAAGAGAGTGAGCTTCAGTAGTTCACACATAAACTGGAGTGGGCTGAACCGGTCTGATTCCCAGGGCCCGAGAGACGCAGCTGTCATTACAGCAAGATGTCTGCTTACACTCTCTGCAGACAGGACTGACAAGACAGACTTTTTCCTTGTCAAATCATAGTTTTCAACAGATTTGTAACTTCAAATTTATTTATTAACATTCTCTCTCATGTACAATATGTTGATGGATATATTCTTTATTTTGTAACCCTCCACCCCTCCTTATATGTACCTATCACTCCGACCGTTTAGTTCCTCCACCTGCCCAGGTCTTATTATTGATGGTTTAAAGTCTGTGTCTATGTGTGTGTGTGTGTGTTGCTTTAGTTCCCAAGTGTGTGCTGTCTGGATACTGGTTGATGGCTACCTGTCACACACACAAACACACAGACATTGCATCTACCCCATCCTCATCTGTCCTTGTTCTGATGTCTGTCTCCTATAATTCTTCATCTTGAGTAGGGACTAAGGCAGTGTCTGTGTGTGTGTTTGTGTGTGTGTGTGTGTGTGTGTGTGTGTGCATGATCCCCAAGTAGCTCAGTGGCCTTTCACAGTGTTCATGAAATTTACAAGAGCATTACATGAGAATGCAGTCACTGCTCAACCTATGTCTATCCCACTAGCATCAGCTGACAGCTGCACTTTCTCTGTCTCTTCTTCCCACTCTCTCCCACCTCCACACATACCAGAGGAATGAGCTTCCACTGAGTTTGTGGTAGTTCAAAACAGACCATCCATGGTGAAGCTCTGTGCCTATTGGCAGAAGTATTTAGAGGAGATACTGCCTTCAGTGAGGTGTGTAGAACATTAAAATATAGCTTAAAAGACAAAATTGTATTGATAAATCAGTGTCTCAGACTGCTTCTCTCAAAACTTAACCTGGAGATGACAATATATTTTATACTATACTTGGAAGACGTCTTTACCTGTCACCATCTGCCTTGTTTTTGTAGTGCAAATTGTTAAAAGTACAACAATGCATGCATATGTGCTGTAATGTTGTAGTTGTGCACTGAATCTGAAAGCAAATAAAAATGCTTCAGAAACACATGCAGTATTTTAAGTTTTGATGGGAGCAGTGTTTGGAGAGCAGGCTGACGCTGGGCGAGAGGTGGAGTAGGAGTTAAAGGAAACCAGAAGAAGTTTGTATGTGGGGCTAAGTGACACCCTGTGCAGTCTGAAATGAACAAAGGTTTTGAGAGAATTTTAGTTAAATGATGCAAGTCTTCTGTAGCATAACAGGAACCAGTGGCCAACACTGAGGTCAGGATTTAGCGCCTCAGCTCTTCAGCTTCTCCTCCACCAATCCAAGAACCTTAGCAACTAAAATACAGTCAGAAGTACCCGTCACAATTTGTCTGTTTTTATAGTTGAACAAAACACTAAGTTGTTCTATGTTTCTCTTAAACCCATCTGGCAGACCAGCCTCTGTATTTGTTTGCATGTGTGTACATGAATGCTCATGGAAGTGTGTGAACATGTGTGTGCATCCACCTTCCACGTGATGGGATGGGGTGGCTGAGCCTGTTGCCATTGATAACAAGTTCCAGGGGGCAGGGAGGATCGCTGTTGTTCTTCTGTTTGACAGTGTTTCTCAAAGACAGCTCAAACTTGGCAGTAGGCTCATCTCTAGTGTTTCCCTA
>NW_018127957.1:870396-875680 GCF_001952655.1 Monopterus albus
TTTATATCAGAGTCAGAGATGTGGCTGCACCCTTAGCGAGTTAGTAAGAAATCATTTTGAATTGCATATTTTGCTGTCATTTTTGTATTGAATCATGAACTGTTTACAAAGAGACTGAATTGAGGGAGAGACAAACGCCCCTACTGCTTGTATAATGTTTTTCTGTTAAGTGCCATAGCCCTCAAGTACTTAATAATACTGCAAGATCTGGAGGTTTATCAGTGCTCTCTAGGACACACCTGAGTTAATGTCATCATGATAAGGTCACTCCTACAAATACCACACATAGCACAATACTGTACTATGAATATTTTAAAAATACCTTTGGGGGTGGGGGGGTTCTGGTGAAATGTTATTTTCAGGCTGATTTATTAAAAAGAGCTATTTATTATCAGATATACCTTCTCATCAGTTCCATAAAAAGCAGGTTAATGTTATAAGAAAACCTCCACAGTTTGTTATACCATAACTGCATGTTTGGACCTGAATAATCAACCTGAGTACAACCTGTCAAACTTTTTCATATCCCTCGATTGTCTGTTCTAAAATCTATGTGCCAACAAATCGGCTGGTGTGGAGGATTAGACCATGGTGAATTGTGAGATACATAGCTCTAAATACAGCTTCACAGCTGTATTAAAGGTGCAAATCATCTTGGCCATGTCTACATGCCTAAATGCATTGAGTTGCTGCCATATGGTTAGCTGATTAGATATTTCTGTTAAACAGTTGAACAGGTGTACCTAATAAAGTGGTTGGTATGTATGTAGTACCTAACTGCTGTCTAGAGAGGTTGGTAATTTTAATTGAGTTGTATAGTAACCAGGCCGGGCTACAAAAAGTAATGAGCTTTTGTCATGCCCCAGAATATGAGACCACCAAGAGCCCCCAGATGTGGCCTGAGACTATATAAGGCCCCTTCTGTTTTTAAGCCCCTCAGAAAGCCTCAGGACACGACTCAATGCCTAATAAGGCCTTGTCCTTGTCCCCCAGGGCTTTGGAAACCCTCAGGCCTTGTCTGAGAAAGCAGGAGCCCCTAAACATACTCTGAGGCCCTTGTAGGTCATGGCCCATAGCCTTGGCCCTACAGGGATCTCAAAACTTCCAACTGTCAGGACCCTCAAAAATGGAAGAAGCCTCAGGGGTAGTGTGGCTTGTCTTCCAGAGGCCCCTGTGTGTCTGGGGCACTGGCATCACTGGCCTGCTCCATAATCCAGCCTTGCCAAAGAGTATTGGTCTAACTCCTAAACAGTGCATGGTGGGAAGTTCTAAAATGATTTGAAAATTACAACTAGATGCTCTAAGCTGACTTAATGTGAAATAAAAACTTGCGTATAGGCTGTTAATAAAAGCTTAGTTGGTTCCACTAAATTCCTTTCTCATGTTCTACACTGAAAATGTGGGTATTTTAACAGATCCCAAGTCATTCAAGCTGCTTTACTTAATTTCGTTTTAGTTGCCGGGTCTAGTGAAACTCAAAACTAACCATAAACTCAGAGCTGTTAAGCTAGAAGAGTTGTGACATTAAGGGGTCAACAATGGCAGCTGGTCACATGATTCATGTTGCTTCAAATAGTTCCAAACAGTTGATTAAGATCCACTGTTTTCTGTAGGGAACAGTGGGATTTATCAGTAATTTCTAGTTTTAATGACGTGTACAGCCTTGCAAAGTAGTTCTGTTCTCTTGTTCTAGATAGCTCATAGCTAGGTTCCTAGTTATTAAAGTGACCCAATATTAGACAGAAATGGTCAAAAAGGTTGTAAAATATGTTCTGACACATTGCTTACTTAAAAATCACAGTTATTGCTGTTCATTTAAACTTCTTACTCTGGAGGATAGCAGACAAGTCAATGTAACTCTGGGGCTGCTCCTAATGTTTAGAAATACTTGTTCCCATGATCTGCATTGGTGTATTTATTTTAAAAAAGTCCTTAGTCAATGGAGATGTCACCCCTCTCCTCCTTAATCCGCTCTGCATAAGCTGCTCCTAGCCCATCACAGCCTGTTTCCTAGCATAGTTCCTAAACTACATATGCCTGGTTGTAACAAGCTGTACAAAATGTGGCCTCCAGCCTGAAGCTAGCTTTAGCCAACTACCAAGTAAATTGTGGCAATTCAGTAGAGCACGCTGGTTACACAAAGGTAACATCATGACCATGATGTGACTAACATTACAAACACATTAGCTTTAGATACTACTGTAAGGCATCCAGGAGGAGTCCTTTGGCTGCTTTTCACACTACATCACAAAAGCCAAACCGATGTCAAGCCTGCTTTCTGCTCTTTGTTCCACTGTCTCTGTGCAGTAGAATGCAACCTCTTCAACCTGGCAGCCTTTTCTTGAGCCTTTTAGCTGCCAAGACCGCCTGCATGGCTGATTATTTGAAATTACTACTTGCGGTTTGAAAAATGCTTCTTATAGCCTTGGCAAGGAGGCAGGCGGGCCTATTTTACAGACCATTCTTTGACAACACAGGGTAGAGAAGCTGGAATAACAATGAATAGGGAGTGTATCATGGAAGGTTAGTTCAGCAGAGAGACATCACATCCTTTGCCTTTGCACTATCAAGATGAGACTTAGACATCCTAAGATTATTCTAAATAGAGAAAGACCATTACATAACAGTAATATTTACAAAACAGCGTTTACATTGTTTGTCTCATGGGAAGCTTACCATCACCGTAGCTGTATCATACACCACGCCACAGCACCTACAACACGCTTACACATCAAGCAGCTGCACACTAGCAACATAAAGCAGTCAGGATCGCATCAACAAATGCAGCACCTACAGGGAGGGTTGTCATCTGGGTTATTATAGTGCCAAAAAGAAATGAATACTGACTGCCATAGCTTATATCAGCCAACAGTTGTGCATGGAAATGGGGTTACAAGGTAATGCAGATATGCATGGTGTTCATTTTTACTCTTTCTCCTCTCCTTTAGAGCACAGATCCCATTTACCCTAAGGGCCTCATTTCACTGGGAAGCTTTGTTACTTTCCATTGAACCTATGACCTTCTGCACACAAAGCCCAACAGAATAACGCTTCTTTATTGTAGAGCTAACAACTTTTTTTTTATCCTTACTGGGGATATTGAGCATTCCTCTTGTCCTGTGACCTCTCTTTAATGTGGCGTTTGAGTTACACAGTGAAAAGAAGTCAAGGAGAACGGGAGAGTGGCTTTGGTGAGTGTCAAATGAAAGTCTCTCTCTACAGCCTTTTAATATCTCTCAGAGGTGCTATAGGCAACTCTTCAACCTCGTTCTGTCAAACAACATTGGGCAATTTGGTCACTGAAATTATAGAGGAGTTAAATAAGGTTTTGTTCACTGATGTGCTAGTGATTCATCTCATTTACAAAACAATGTTTACATTGTTTGTATTGAGATATTGTATGGTAGAGTGTGAGAAAAGCAGAGCTCATATCACAGACTGAGAACCACAGATAAATGCTACGCTTGTGAAAATGAACATTGAACTATGCAATATTAAGTAGTCTGCTGTTTTACACTTGTCTGGGATTGTTCCTCTCTGGTCAGATGGAACAGGCCAGGCCACATCCAACCTAAACAGACATCACCACTGGGCAGTAAACTGCACTGATCTCTTGCCTGTAATATTTATCAGATTACAGAAACCATATCGACAGGTATCTATCAACTCTGCGTCATTTTATCAAAACCGGAGCAGCCAGTAGGCATCAGCCGAGACTTGGTCGGCATTAGTAGATGAAAGCTCACCTTGAGGCACAATTTCACACTCATCTGTTGTAGTGATTCTGCTGGGCATGTTTGTCTGAGCCTGCAGTGACAGCAATGCATCTCTGTGGAAATACTGGGCTGCAACATGAGCACTGAGAGCGAGTCAGTGATGCCTTTGCCTTTTTGACTCCCGAGAGTGAAACCAAGTCCGACTGCCAGCTTATCAAGCACGGGTGTAAAATTGCTCCGAAATGTTATGACTGAGAGTGACCAAGAAGTGAATTAGGCTATGGTGATTCATTTGATGCAACCCCCAGCTCCTACCCACTCACCTGTCCCTTATCATTTCATTTAGCTTGGGGTGTTGTGGTGTTTTGAAAGCTAAAAAAACAAAAAGACGCACTTTCTACAGCCTTTCAACGTGCATTTCATGAGCTTCCTCAGTACTCTTTAACTTAGGCTCATTATGAATAGATTGATATTGATGTGTGTGTGTGAACAGTTTCTGTTGGAGAGCAAGGTTTGTTGTTGGGGGTTTCTCATCTTTCTACATGACTTTGTTGTGGGGGCTGGCTCTTAACTAACAGAACACAGGACTTGGACAAAAAATAAGATTTAGAATCTTTCCAGTGCCCAGATACAATAACAAATATAAAACTGAACAAAGATACACCCCACTTTGATTTTAACGTGTGTGTCTGTGTTTGTGTTTGTGTATGTAGGTGTGTGTGTGTGTGTGTGTGTGTGTGTGTAAGGTGTCATGAGTGTTGACCCAAATCTTGGACAATACATTGAGCATATACAGTGGAGATGAGTGCGATTTCTCTTCTGGACTTGAATGTTTTGTAAAACTGTGTAAAGTTGAATTTGTGTTGCAAGCCAGTGTAGGTACTGCTTGACATCAAAGCACCTACAATGCTTCTGATAATTCATCTTAGAAATGCTAAACACAACTTTACAGTACTGAGAACTTGCCTCCAGTGACAGGGGAAAAAAGCTAATTGTTGGCACAGTTTTTCTCTGATAATCACTGCCTGTCTGCCATGCACTTGTATAAAAATGCAAAGGAATATGTTCATTTCGTTCCTGATATTTCTTAGGTACAAGATGAAAATTTGGGTGGATGGTGGTGCTGAAGTAAAGGTTAGGTGGTCAGGGTATCAGGAACTTCAATACGAGAGTCCTTTAAATATTCACAATAGAAAGTTCCTGCCAAATCCAAAGCCAGTTTTTGAGTTGCACAGGCTGAAATAAAAAGACGTTAATCCACAGGTCCTTCTGCAATAGGTGGTGCTGGAAGCCTGGTAACACAAATGACTAATTGCAGGGTTAGATGGTTAACTATTAATGCTAGGTTAGTATACTGGCAATGTTAATGCTCCTAAGCAATGCATCAATATCCAGGGGGTGGGAGGAGATGTACATTACCGATTTTCCATATATTAATGTCATGTGTTTATGGCTTATTCCTTCATACTCATGTATAGAGTACCAGTCAAAAGTTTGGACACACTCTCCCATTCTAATCAAAGGGAAGTGTGTCCAACCTTTGACTGTGTGTGTGTGTGTGTGTGTGT
>NW_018127957.1:878153-879864 GCF_001952655.1 Monopterus albus
CGGGGTAGTGGATGACCGGAAGGGCATAGGTGTTAATTGCCCGAACTTTGTTCTTTCCATTCTGTTGACTTCTCAGGTCTTGCCTTACTCTCTGCAGGTACTTGGTGGTTGCTGCTTTCCTTGCAGCCTCTTCATGGTTCCCATTTGCCTGTGGGATCCCAAGGTACTTGTAGCTGTCCTCAACATCTGCTATGTTGCCTTCTGGTAGTACAATCCCCTCAGTTCTGACTACCTTCCCTCTCGTTGTTACCATTCGACCACACTTATCCAGTTCGAGTGACATTCCAACGTCCTGGCTGTAGATCAGTGAGTCGATGGCTCATTCACTCGTGGCATACAGCTTGATGTCATCCATGTAGAGGAAGTGGCTGATGGTTGCTCCATTCCGCAGTTGGTATCCGTAACCACTCTTGGTGATGATCTGGCTGAGGGGGTTCAGCCCTATGCAGAACACCAGCAGGGACAAAGCATCTCCTTGGTAGATACCGCACTTGATATTGACTTGTGCAATTGGCTTGAAGTTGGCCTCTAGGGTTGTTTTCCACATTCCCATTGAGTTCTTGATGAAGGCTCTTAGAGTCCCGTCGATGTTGTACAGTTCCAAGCATTCCAGGATCCATGTGTGGGGCATTGAGTCATAGGCTTTCTTGTAGTCAATCCAGGCAGTGCACAGGTTGGTGTGCCTAGAGCTCTTCATACTTGAGACCCACTCTTGAATGTCTGCCATTGTGATGATTACTGGGTCTTGTGCAGGGAGGTTGCTGTGGTCTGCTCTCAGGTCCACCAGCCACTGGGCATTGTTGTTATGTGATGCCTCCTCTTGCTCCCATATGTTTTTCCAGAACTGTTCAGTCTCCAGCTTTGGTGGGTGTGCTCTCATGTTATTACCCTGCCACTGAGAGTACACCTTGGATGGCTCAGTGGAGAACATTTGGTTTATTCTCGTGGCTTCAACTTCTCTGGTGTAACTCGTCAGTCGTGTGGCCAGGGCTGTGAGCCTTTGCTTGGCAGTCTCTAAGGCCTCAGGTACGGACAGTGAGTTGTATTTCTTAGGTACCCCGTTCTTCAACATGCCTTTCTGCAATTCTGATAGCTGGCTAACTTCTCTCCGTGCTGCCTTGATCTTGGTCTCCAACCTCCTTCTCCATGGAGGATACTGCTCCTTATGGCCTTTGTTGAACTTATAGCCATGCATCTCCAGGATCACGGTTGCTGTGGTGTATATGAGCTTGTTGGTCTCAGTGATGGTCATAGTAGGGATTGTTCTTAGTGCTGCATTCACATCATCTAGTAGACTTTCAGAAGGCACTTCACTTAGTCTTGGTAACCAGCCACGGGAGTTCCAGGTGTCCATCTTGCTCATGATCTTTAGTCTCAGGTCAGCAGCCCATGCATCAAGCTCATCCAGGCCTGTTATTGGGGCTTGGTACCCAATCTCCAGTTGTGGGGGTGGTGATAATGATATCTCCCCCCAACCTGTCGTCCTGGCTCCCCTTTGCTGGAGCATTCGTGTTGTACTTTGTCGATCTCTAGTTGTGATAGCAGGTGCTTCTTGTGGATGTTATAGCGAAGAGAAGTATCCATAGGTCCCACATCCTCCGCATGTAACCCCTCTCACTGGGATTACTTGTGTAGTAGCAATCCAATAGTTCCCTGTTCTCCTCTCTTGTCCATGAATGTCTTGTTCCAGTAGCCCACTTCTCATCAGGTT
>NW_018127957.1:880055-890941 GCF_001952655.1 Monopterus albus
ATATATATATATATTATATACTGTGTGTATATATATATATACACACACACACTAGGGGCATCAGTGGTGACCTGCCAATTTGGGTTTTCTCTGGTGAATACCAGTAAAGCTGCATGGTGCTGGGCTGTGAGCACAGGTTGTACTAGAGGATGCTGGGCACTCATAAAGTCTGTTTCTGACAGTTTGGTCAGACACATGCACACCAGTGATAGTTCCAGTGTTTCTCCTGGCACAAAGGAGCAGATACTGGTTCTGCTGCTGGGTTGTTGTCCATCTACTGCCCTGTCCAGCTCTCCTGGTGTAACGGCCGTTCTCCTGCTATCTCCTCCATGCTCCTGAGACTGTGCTGGGAGACACAGCAAACATTCTTGTGCCTGCATGTATGGATGTGCCATCTTGGAGTAACTGGACTACCTGTGCAACCTGATTGGGCAGCAGGTACTGCCTCATGTTACAAGTACTGACAAGGACACTAGCAAAACAAAACCTGAGATAGATCAGGAGAGAGCATTTGTCTGTGGCCACCACATGCAAACCCATTCCCTTTTTGCGGATTGTTTTGCTTTTGCCTCTCCATTTTACCTGTTGTCACTTTCATTTGCACCAAAGCAGGTGAAACTGATTCACAATCACTTGTGCTTCCTAAGTGGACAAATTGATGTCCCTGAAGTTTAACTGACTCGGTGTTGTACTGTCATTGTTTCTTTCATTTTTATGAACAGTTTATTTCACACTTCATTACTTCTAAAAACTACTGTTATGCTTACAAATATAAGAACTACTGTGTGTCATTCATTCCCCTGGCCAGTCTCATATCAGCTCACACAAACTCCTGCTTCAGCCTTCATGAGTGTCACAGTTTACATTTAAGACTAACAATTTTATGTTCACCATCTGTGATGATGTGAAGACATTTCCACACAAATTAAAAGTTGTTTGCTTGCTCAGAGTTCAGGTATAAAATCCAAATGTGTGTCTCTTGTCAGGCTGCTGACAGCGCTGCTAGTCAAACACTCATTCACACTGCATGACAGCAGAGGAAGTTTCTCTAGGATTTGGCTCAGAAGTACACATGCTGACTTGATTGAAAGTCGGCTCCAGAGCTGAAGTCAGAGCAGCCAACAGACGAGGATGTTAGAGGATGTTAAACACAGCTAATAAAAGTACTTGGCGAGCCTTACTTAAAACTGAAGCATTCGAGTACAACAATACACCATCCAGATGGTCAAACAAGCACTGAGTTGTCTTGAACCACAATCAGTTTGATGTAATTTGCAGAATAGTGTCGTTTCAAAGCAAGTGAGCATGTTCCACGTTTAGCACTGCTGTAAATCTAACGGTGTACACTGCAGCGGTGATGTCTGTATTTTGTCTCCTGCTGCTGTTCGTTCACTCATTTGTAACTTTACTAATGCATTTTTGGCAGTTCTGCCAGCTTAACTTGTGGTGTGTGACCATGTACGTGGTGTGGCACTCTGTGCGCATGTGCAGTAGTTTACATGATGCAGTGAGTGTGTGGACTTAGTTTTTGTAAAATGACCTACTCAGCATTGTCAGCTTACACATTAAGACAATTAACATATCACTGTAGACAATATACACTTTACAATTAAGGTAGGTAGGTAGGTAGGTACTTTATTGATCCCTCAATGGGGAAATTTCAGTGTTTCAGCAGCAATAGAGAACAGACAGCATAACACCATGAGAACAAGCACCGCACACACATCCTGATAAATAAATTCCAAGTACTCAAAAATAGACAGAATCAAGTATTTGAATAATCTAGAACAGAATTTACATATGTGCATATTAACCATGCATTTTACCCCATGATTTGAGTATTGCACCTCAGTTGACTAAGGAAACACACATTTTGGATCTTGAATGCATTTTCTAGTTGAAAACATTTACCAATGTACAATGTCGTGATTAAGTGTTCCTTTTTTTTAGCAGTTTATATCACACACCCCTACTGTCAAGTTGATTTGCTATTTGTCAACACCACAAATTTGCTTCTTTAATTTCATGCAAAATATTTGAGATTTGCTTCACCCTCATGGGTGACTTTGTTGATACTTCCAGTGAAATTGTTTTCATCTTAAATTCTGGTAATAGTGCACTGTTAATCAAGGAGAAATTCAGGCCCACTGGTGGCTCAGGGGATCACCTGAATATCAAGACTTCTCCTCTGGGAACCTTGAATAGCTACAGTAGATTTCAGGGAGATTATGCAAGTTGTCAAAATGTCTTTTGCTGGACCAAAGTGTCGGACTGCTTTCAGCCTGCCTGTTCGTGTACAGAAATGTAGTCTACTGTTGTATCAATATTGTCTAGAATCTGCATTAGCCCTTTGTACCCACATCAGACTACTTCCCACACTTGACTGTATGAATGTGTGTGAAACTCCACGTTTCCCCACCAGTTGCTTTTTGTGCCTTGTGATCCATAAATAAAAGGAAGATAGACACAGTATTGGCTGCAGTTACTGAGGTGGAGGAGGAAACGCTGGAATGAAACTTGAAGCTTTTTGTAGTGTGACAGTTGGCCTCAGACACTGCTCAGTGACACAGAAGACGAGCCGCCATGTTGCAGTGGTAGCCAACAGCTGAAAGAGAGATTTCTTGAAATGGAAAGTGCTCTGCTGTGTTTTGCTGAAAAGCAAATGCCAAGAGAGAGAATGAGTCATTTGGAAGAGAATCATTTAACAGCACTGACTTCTTCTAATAGAGGTGGGCTGAAAGGCTCCAGTTTAATGCCACATGACAGCACAGGAGACAGAAGACTATCAGGGACTAATCATGTGAAAAGCCACTTGTTGGGAAAACGGAGTTATGTGATCAAGGATCTGACAGCAAAACCTTAATGGAACTATAACATGTTTTAACAAAACATATTTACAGTGGGCTATTGTGGTTTTCTGTCTTGTCATAGCTGTTGTCCTCCCCTTGCTTTCTTTTTTTCTGCAGGATCCTCTCAGCTGCTTAATGTAACAACGTGCATCTCTCAGTTGGCAGGGGAAAGATTAACATAAACAGTCTGAGCAAGTCGATTGCCTGACACAGAGAGGTCTTTCTTTCGATTGACCCAACTGCCTCCACAGAAGCATTATCAGACAAATCATCCAGCCTATACTGTTCACTCAAATAAGGGTTTGGCTCAAAAACACAGCTGCTTTCTTAAAAAAAAACTATGCATGCTCCAAATTGCTGTGTGACATCTTTTACCTGCTGCATTTGTTCTGCATTGTAAAGATGAGAATGGAGGTAATATGTCAGGTGATTTCCATGTAGTTCCCTTCAGGGGTCAACAAGTGCTACAAACCCCTTGCATCTCCAGTTTCCCCTGCTGATTGCAGAAACTTTTAACTATGTTCAGTAAATGCAATAATAAAGAAAACTTATAAAAGAAGTGATAGAGAAGTCATTTTTGTGGGTCAGACTCTAAATAACTGTTTGCTTTCTCAGGCAGTGACTTCTGGGCTGAAAGGGCTTACAAATTTCACTTCAAAGCTGTGTTAGGTAAGAATGCCATGGAAAAAACACACATCAGTCTCACACTCTCGAAGCACAAGGTCAATTTTAACCAGTTTACTCAAGGCAATTTATCACAGGTTCAATCTGAAATAACAGGGTTTATTTATTTATTGGCCACTTGGGGGCAGCAGACACTGAATACAACACTGACATTTTATTAACCTAACTTTTAAGTTGATATAATGATCTTGTTAGTAAACAGTTCAGTATATCTGGAAGAAATGCGCTGACATTTATTCAAAATCATGTTTCAAGCCACCAGGTGAATGTTCATCTAATGCTGACTTGCTTGTTAATGTGACTTGCTTGTTGGCAACCAGTCGCTTTGTCGGTTAGCCATTTGCTGGTGGGCAAAAAAGACTGAAACGGTGAAGTCGGAGGCTATGAAACCAGAAAGGTGTGCTGAAAGTCACTCAGTTTGCTTAGAAGTGATGGGCACTGCAGTCAGTTAAGGTGTAATCCAAATATTAAATCTATCTACTTTAAAGGTAAACTGTGAATTCTAGTCACTTTTTGTATTGGAAAATATAAACTAGACACTACAAGTTCTGGAGAAGTTGCTGTGGTATTGCTGGCTGCTGGAAACCTGATACTGAACTGCATTGCTTGACTAGAAGCTAAACTGCATTGCTGACTTACTTAGCATGAAGGACGTTCTGAATGAATATGGAAACATATAATAATAGAAATGGGACAAAGGGGAAACGATACACTGGGATTTAGATGAAGAAAAAGTTCAGGGCCTATATTTATCAAGGATCTGAGCAGGAAATCGCTCCTAACTGGCCAAAATTTTTAGAATGATGCACTGTTGGTGCTACTATTGGAAGTAGAAGAGCAGTTTGACAACATTCCTATCTTAGGAAATCACTCCTAGCTCCACCAAACCGTAGGACGGCTCCACAAGTGTCCTAACTGGTTAGGAGTTGCCAGGAGGTGGCATTCAAACAGCGATAAGCACATGGGCTCAGCAGGAGGAGAGATGTTTTACTGACACTTAGTGACACTGAGCTCATTAAAAGATAGTTTGGCCATAAATAGAATAAATTGATGACAGAGTTTGTGCAAGATGCATTTGTTCCAGCAAAAGGAAGAACACACGCCACCTTCGCTGAACTGCATCTTTAGGTGCAGTAGCAGTGTTGGTTTGAGTTTGTCAAAGCCAACGGTTTTGGCTGTAATGAACGAGACCTCGATCGCTCTCACAGCTCCGCTGATGATGCACTGATTCGTTTGTTTCCGCCCCACTCACTGTTAGTCAGTAAAATACTAGCTACACATATACAAATCACTGGTTTCCTTGGACATGTTGGAGTTACTGATGACGCACACATCCTAATCCTCGCCCCGAGCACCGACCAGGTGAATCAAAATGTTATAACATTAACAATGAAGTGGTTAACTACATGATTCTTTACTGGATTTAGTGGCCAAATATACCCACACACAACTCAAGTCACAGTGAGAGTGGACTGAAATTTTTATTTGGAAATAACCATTTCAGTTTCCACTTTCTGTAACTACAAACCCTGACTGTCAGAAAAACTACGACGTGTCAGTATAATGTCATCTTTGCGGCTGTGAGTGTCCTAAAACATTGTAGCATCCATTTCGAGGAGTAGGGTTTCTCCTTGCTGAGAGTGGGACGCTTCATAAATGACTTATTTTAAGTTAAGTTTCAGTAAGATTCCTTGGAGTGATTCTAAGATGATTGGTAAATATGGGGCCAGGTGTCATTCAAGTGCTTTAGTTGTAATAAAGGTAAACTGTCATTTGAGTTCTAAACTGAAGTCGCAGCATAGAGATTCTGCTCACAGGGTAGAGATGTCCTGATCAGATACTAGGTATCTGCACCAATCCAGGAATATTTCATGGGATCACTATCGGCCAGAATAAAGCCAATCCATTTCCATTTTATATGTAGGATTGCAGTCCTGTTTTGGAGACTGGTGTCACGCAGCAGATACAGTAAGCTGTTATATTAATCAGTCCACATCACCTGAGTGCTTCCCCATATGCACCATCTCACACGTACATTGTGCCATTAATAGAGCAGGAGATCTTTAGTATTGCTGGGCCATGCTGACCCGAACAGCTCGAGTGGGTGTAAATGCACTGGGGGGTTGCGGTGGTCCTGCATCAAAAATTTCTTCAGATTTGTGTTCTTCACACAAAATGAGCAAAGGAATTTCAATTTCAGCCCAAAAAAATGTTTAGAAATATTTTTTTTTCTTAAGGTGAAAATTGAATCCGGGACAAAATGACCTGAAACGAGCACAAGATAAAGTATAGAAAAACTGTGCTGTGGCAGTATACTGGTTGGCACATTAGCTCATTAATGGTGGCACTAGCTCGACCACCACAGTTGGTCACATTACTCTCACCCTTCAGGTCATGGTGATCTCTAAAGAATTTCTTTGGTAAATATAATTTTAAAATAAAGTGCAAACAATTCCAGTGTACTAAAAGTTCTGAGTAATGCCACTATCACTGCAACTCAGATGTTTAAGAAACATCAGAAGGACAACTCAAAAGGTTGCATGAATGCCTTGAATAGTCAGATTATTCCTACAGATACGTCGACTGTAACGAGAAGCGTCAGATCCTTACACAGCCAACAGAAGGCATTTGGGGAAAAACAGGCAAGCTTATCTAATCAAACTTTGCCTTTTCATTGTTATTGGCACTTTAACAAATGAGTTTGACAAAAACAATGATCACAAACATAACATAAGCAGTGGGGAGATCTGACCTTGTTATTACAATTTTCACTGCTAAATTGCCACAAAAAAGCCTAAATACTGTTCAAATACAAGACCCACACTGTAGTTTAATCCACTTTTCTTTTATTTAGAAAAGCTGGAACTGAAACTACTTCTGTGTCAGTGTTCTTTATCGCCAAGACCAGTAACCAAATTATTCAGGTCTTGTTAACTTCGTATAATTGTCTCCTGCGGCCACTTGGGGCTGCAAAATATTTTAGTGCAGCAGCCACTTAACATCTCAGCTTGTTGTGCAACAGCAGGTCTTTATTGTCATGGCAACCCAGGCAATCAGCTACCCATTTGTCAAGCTGGTCAAAAATAGCAATCACTTGAGAGAAATGAACTAATCTTAGTCATCAGGAAGCTGCACGGAGAATGTCTCTGCAGGTATTTGATGCATCCTATGCGTGGCATGTTGAGGAAACCTAATAGACTGGCAAAGCCATCTAATAACAGCCATGTGCCATACCTTCATATTTTCCTTGGACCTTCAGACTGTAGCTGTAAATGGGGCATTATGAAGGCTTAAGTAGGATTACTTTGTCAAGAAAATTAATAGCACGTTGCAGTACTTGAGCTGTATGCATGTGTTATTGTCTGCCATCACGGCCTATTCAGAAAAGATGTTTATTTCACTGATAATTTAGAAAGAAAAGCGACTTCAGACCAAAGTCCAAGGTGTAGCATGTAATTAAGAAGGTCAGGAGCATTTTTAAACGCAGGTCTTAAAACTCAAATGATTCTTTTAATGATGTTGAAGTATGACCCATAAAATACAAACCAAAATCTTTGAGACAGAGAAAAATCGAGTCAAACTATCAGACAAACCTAGAAATTATACAGTTTATCACAGAGTGGCGGCACAACAGCATTTTGTGCACTCTTTAGATGATGTGTGATGCTCCCTGTGAGGGGCTCTGAGATCTCTTGTCTGTGTTGGGCTGTGATGTGGCACCGCACTATCTCTATTGACAGCACATTTATCACACTTTGTCTCTGGTCACATTCATTTGCATGGGCTCATCTCCTGTCATGTTGCTGAGGTTGGCGTGACAGTGTGTTCATTTTTGTCCTAAAGCCTTGCAAATTTATAAATATTTGTCCAGTGCTAAACAGGAAGGCTGTACACTATTACACGCTATTGAAAAAAAATGACATCCTTTTATCACTTATTTTGGGCAAATGTTTACCATGCTCTGTCACCTCAGCCTCATGTTATGCTTCACAGCACATGACGCAACAGCACTTGACTTCACTGATTATAGCAATGGATTCATATTTGGATAAAACAAGTTTTATAAAGGTTATTAAATTACAAGGAGCAACTGATCCCAACAGTATTTTCTGTGTATGTAAATCTTATTGGTCTAATATAAGGTACTGTGCAAAAGTCTTAAGCCGCCATGTGTTGTTTTAGCAATGTTAATATGACCATAAATATGTATTTATCTGAAGACTAAAAAATATAGGAAATATGTACACAGTATTAAAAAAAGAAAAATTGGCAAACAAGCTGGATACTCGATGTGGTATTCAAACTGTTAGAGCAGTATGAAGGATCTGGAGAGGTCAAGGACAAAAATAAGAGTGGAAGACATTTAGACACGCCCTCTCTGGGGGAATAATTCATCTTGCTCCTTTGACTTTGTACTGAGTGTAGGCATAGGTGCCATTAGACCCCTTTTACTGGGACATGTGCCCCAGTAAAATGAAATGTTTGAGTTTTACCAAGTTCTTATATTTCACAGATCAGGGTTCGTACACCACAGTATGCACATACATCACATAGCTGGTGCACTGCAGCACATACAGCAATCCACGTACTGATGAGTGAAACAAAAGTCTTGGACTGAGAGGTATGTGACAGACTAAATGAAGTTTTTGAAAAACACCAATGATCTTATTTTGATGTGGACATTATTGACTCCTGTTGATGGACATTAGAAAATAAGAGGAGGTTGAGAGAGAGAAGAACTTCAGAGAGATGAGGGTGAGAGACAAAAGACCTGGCTGTAGTTGGTAAACAAGGTAACGTTGGTTCATTTAGCTAGTACGTAACCAGGTGCGGATGTTGAAATGTGAAGTAAATTAGAGCTCTGTACATCAATGTATATGATCAGCTGGACTGTTCTTAAAATGCTATTTCAGTGTAGTACATGAAATAAAATGAATGCCAAGTGTGTTGCATAATACATCACATACTGTATAGTTTATGTTAACTTGGTACTATTCATTCTGAATTTAATGAATAGAACATTTAATGCTCTTGTCACACAGTCCAAATGTTCGTTTTGCACACATTTAACAAAGGTGAACCTGAGGCAGGAAGGGAAAGTGTGGAGGAAGCTGTGTGTATCTATGGAGACGGGTATGTGACCACCAGCCATCACTGCACAATACAGTTTCAAAGTAATTGAAACAGTTAGTTTTAATTAGTGATTTGTTGATAGTTCTGAAAGTATAAATTTGACAAATCAAACTGGGGCTGCATGACAATCAAATTATATTGTGAAATCAGAAGAATGCAAAGAAATGTGCAGTACAGGGCCAGACCTTTACACCGCTAAAACATGTTAATGTTCTTAATGGTTGTTGAAATAAATACTTTAATGAAGGTTAATATCTCTACATTTTTTCCTTTACCAGTAGTTGTTTCAGTAGCAGCAACGGAATAGTGGGCTAAGCACGAGAAGGTCATGCAGCACATTTCATTCAAGAAAAACAATCTGAGTAATGGGGGCCTGTGTCCAGTAGAGCTTTGTCTAGCAACGCCCCAGAGTGAAGGCATCTTTTTGACAATTCAGCCTTTTTACAGAAAAAAACTGAAACATGCTTAAATGCTGCTGAACAAAAAAACAAACAAAAAAAAGCTTTAGGAAGACCTTAGTGAGGCATTAGCAGAGATACGGGGAAACTGGATCCTGCCAATATGCAGTTTATCACAGTTAAGTCAAATATTGGTTTAGGGTACTATACTGTATTCCTGTAAGCTAAGCTAAAGTATTTCGACCTTTATGTCAAAGTTTGTGTTATAACATTTTAAATCAGAAAGCGTTGCAGTAACATGTTTGCAAGTGTCTTTCTGACGTCCAGCTTGTTCTATCTTTGTAGTTATCAGCTTGATCTGGTTCTATTTGGAAGTAGTCCTCCCTTGTGTTATGTGTTGAGGCACCTGCAACAGAGATGCTTGCTGCACACAGACATAGCAAGTATCCGGATCCCTGTTTCCCCATTGTTCCAGAAATAAAATGGTCCTTTGTAAATAATTTCAAATAGTAGGAAATGCAAAATAGTAAACACTTGATGAAGAATACATTTCTTAATCAATGCAGAGTTGATAATTAGCACAACACTTTGTTACTGCTAATAAGGCGACACATTCTCATTCCCAGGGCATCAAATACTGATGTTTTGTCAAGTACCTTTTGTGTGTGGTATTGACAGTGAAGGGTGCCCTTGGCACTTTGATTCAGTTTAAATGAAATGTTTTCACTGAGATGGTATACCATTTAAACCTTATTGCATCCAAATCTTTGACTTTTAGGGCAAGTTCGGAGTATTTGGTAAAAACGGTTACATTCACATTTTTCACTGAAATGTTTGTATGATTTCTGCAATGTGCAAGGAATACATTTCCTTCCTCATAAAACATTTCTTAGAGCTGATTTTTGCCAGAATTTTTAAAGACTTGTGTGCATCTCTTTCACTACCAGCAGTCTTCTTCCTCAGTTTTGTTTTGGCTTTTTTCTTTGTACCTTGCCACAGTTGAATGACAGTGAAACAGCATGAAACCAGTTGCAAGACCATTCATATTTGTGCACATTAAATCAAATAACTTGAAATTCTAATGTAAAAAAGGACAATATTAAGTGTATATATGTAAATGACTTTAATTTTTGTACAAAATTATTTTGTAAGTAATTTAATGAGTTACATGTATTTTAATTATTGGAAGCCTAATTCTATTCTATGCTTTAAAGCATTTTTTGT
Source organism: Monopterus albus (assembly GCF_001952655.1). Classification (NCBI taxonomy): domain Eukaryota; kingdom Metazoa; phylum Chordata; class Actinopteri; order Synbranchiformes; family Synbranchidae; genus Monopterus; species Monopterus albus. Next base: position 890,344 of record NW_018127957.1, read on the forward strand.
GTAAATTGGGGAACTAAATCCTTCATAAAAATTAAGGAAACACTTGATCACAGTATAATGCCAAGTCAGTTAAACTCAATCTGTGCATTTAGAAAGTACAAGTGATTGTGAATCAGTTTCATCTGCTTTGGTGACAACAGATGCAATGGAGAGGCAAAAGCAAAACAATCCCCATAATATTGTTGCACCGTTAGTTCCCCAAGTTCCTGTTCATACAGCAGAGGACTGTAATGTGTTTTTGAACTTCTTCATGGATAAAATATGAGATATCAGGGCCAGCATTAATCCTAGCCTGGTGAGTGTTAATACGGAAGTATCTTGTGTGGGTCTCTGGTCATCCTTTACTCTTGTTACACTTCAGGATGTGATTACGCTAATGGGCAGGGTTAATCCATCAACTAGCCCTGTTGACATTTTACCGACATCTTTGGTTCTAAGCAAGGCTGACTTGCTTGGGCCCTGGATTATGAAATTGTTAAATCTTTCACTTGAAACAGGATCAGTCCTTTGCTATTTTAAGCATGCACTTATTAATCCTATTCTTAAAAAGTCGACTCTTGACCATTCTGAGCCAAAAAACTATAGGCCAATATCAAAG